>NC_139926.1:24944397-25071897 GCF_963514095.1 Eutrigla gurnardus
ACATGAGCTGCAACAACTAGCACTCACAATAACATTATCTGGCCCCAAGCAGGTTAACAGCTGTGTGTGTGTGTGTGTGTGTGTGTGTGTGTGTGTGTGTGTGTGTGTGTGTGTGTGTGTGTGTGTGTGTGTGTGTGTGTGTTACCAGGATGTGTCCTCCGTTGACTCCAGGTTGTCTGGACAGACTGACTCCCAGCCACTGGTGATCACTCTCTGCATCACACGTCTTCCCACAGCTCTGAACGCCTGCAAACGATCCAAATCAATAAATCAACTTAATTACACAGTTTGACACACACTTGTTAATCCCATCGCTCAAAAAAAAATATATATATATATATCTATATATTCATGAGCAGCTGAACAGGTGGACTTAATAAAATGGACAGTGAGTGTGTGTTTGTTAATATATATCACATTTTTTCTCCTACGTTCCCATGAAAATTTCAGAATATATATCAGGTTAGCTGATTATTTCAAAGGGTTTCCTAATCACACGTGATTTGGGGAAGATTTGGGATTAAATGGGTTCTAACTGATAGTGTTAACGTGGTCGGATCCGGAGTCCAACACCTTTGTTTACTCATGTTCAGACCGTCAACAACATCGTGTCAAAAACAAACAAACATGTGTTTCCTCATACGACTGCACTATATAGCACTATATGCTTTGTAGGATCTGTCATGCTTTAGATAATACTCTTCATCTTCTGTTTTATCATACGAGGAACAGGTTGGTGTGCAGACACACACACACACACACACACACACACACACACCAGCATGCATGGGGTGGCAGTGGCGGGACTCGGCGGTGATGTTGCAGCGGTAAACAGCTCCCGGAGATCGAGCCTTCGGACTGAAGGATGAGTTTGCGACCGGGGCTCCAACCACCAACCTGAGAGAGAGACAGAGAGACAGACAGTCAGACAGTCAGACAGACAGACAGACAGACAGGATCTGTGTTTGTGTCTGTTCAGTGTCTGAATGGCATCTGTGTGTGAAGCATCAAAGGGCTTCTCTCATTGACAAGAACGGGCTAATTAGCATGCACACGCAAACCAGCGCAGACAAAGTCCGACTGTGGAGACGCAGCCAATAGAGAATCAGAAGCATAATTAAATGAGTCTGAATTTAATGATAAGCAAAGGGTCAATAGCAGATCAATAGAGGGTCGTTAATATTAGTTAAAACACCAGTCAATAAAATATCAAATCAGACCGACCTGTAAATCAATAAACGATCAATAGCAGCAAATAAATAGCTGATAAATAAATAGTGGATCAATATTAACAAACTATCAATAAAAGATGAAAATAAACTGACTGGTGCATCAATACAGAATCAATAGTAGATAACTAGTAGATCAATAAAATATGAAAAGATGATCAACAAAGGATCAATAGCAGGTCAATAAAGGATCAATAAAAGATCAAAATCGACTGACTAGTACATCAATAAAAGATCAATAGTAGATCACCGGCAGATCAGCAAAATATTAAAAGATGATCAACAAAGGATCAATAGAAGATGGAAATAGGTTTAAGATTAGATCAATACCAGCTATGGTCTCCATGGCGATGCAACAGGACTGAGTATCCAAACATGGAGGAGGCGGGGCCGCTGAACTCCAGACTGTGTTCCTGGTCCAGATTGTACCCTGCTGCAGGATGGACCAGGACCAGGACCAGGACCAGGGCCAAGACCAGGACCAGGACCAGGCTGCGGCCCGCCGAGGAAGACATGATGGAGGACAGACTGCAGGGACACCAGAGAGACACAAATCAATAATCAATATCGTGTTATCGGTTTAAATTCACATAACTTTATTGAAAATGTTCTTGTTTACATCATAGACACATACATACATACATCATAGCTTAGCTTAGCATAAAGACTGAAAACAGGGGGGAAAGCTAGCCTGAGTGACTGATGAGGACAAAACTTTATACAATTGATCCAGCGATGAGGGAGATCGTTAAACTTCCTGCAATGTTATCGCTCGGGGAAATCGCTCAACGTCAACGTACGTCAGATTTTTTATCGTGTCATGTGACTTGTTAGCGAGAGTCGGAGAATGGAGTGCCGGGAAGTTTGCTGTCGCGTTGTAGTACAAAAAACACGGTTGAAGGCCTTTTAGTTAGAAATCGTTTGACTGTCGTCTGTCAAAAAAAGAATTCGGAACAGGTTCGATTTTCTGCGTTTTTCGCATCTGTTTAATCTGTTACAAATAGTCTAAAGATGATAAAAGACGCAGAGACGGATTATGGCTAACGATTGCTGAGCAGTTTGGGATCAGGGACAGTAGATAATGCTCGCAACCAATGTACGAAAAAGAAACCGCAGTGATTATATTACCGACAGGTGTCAAGTCTTCCAACTGTTTCTTTTTGTTTTCTGTGCATTACGACTTTTACCGGATGACGGATAAAAAAAAAAAAAGCGACAAATGTTTTTAGATATTCAATGTCATGGCTGAATATAAGCCGATTTCAACTCTTTAACCAAAAGATCGGAGGGTCCATCCCATAAAGTTGTCACACACGTAATAATAATATAAATCGGAGTCTGTCAGGCACAAGCTTGTTAAGTGGGGTTTAGCAAAGTTTTTTGAGGTCCCCCAAAATTCTTGTTCCAGCCCTGTTACCTGAATATTTCTAATTAATAAAAGTTTTATATCAGCACTTTAAAACGGAAAATGTTTAAACTTTGTGGTTCTCATACTGAAGGAAAGGCTCTCACTTTATTATGATTAATGATGATTAATCATTGAAGAAATCTGACAAAATGTCTATATTTGTTTTACTTATTTTTCCAATATGACCATAAATAAAACATTGATTTAAAATCTGTTCTTAAGAAGATTTTTTTTAATTTTTTTATCACTGATTACTTTTTCTTGTCAGTTACAAACTTTCCGTCCATTCACAAATCAACCGACTAATCATCGTATAACGGCGAGCTTACTGTACCGCTATCCCGGGTCAGACAGCCGATATATCCCGGGTCAAACAGCAGATAAATCCCGGGTCAGACAGCAGATATATCCAGGGTCAGACTGCGGGTCCAGAGCAACCAGACGTTGGATCAGAACCGGCCCAGACTGAACCAAAGAGCCGCTGTGTCTTCCACAAAAAAAGTCTCAGTTAAATCCCGTCTCGAGTCGCTCGCGGACACCTCGGTCCGTTGAACGGTCTCGTGCGCGAGGAAGCGCACGAGGCTTGGTTGGTGTGACGGACAGGAGGAGGAGAAGGAAGAGAGAAAAGTGGAGAGAGGAATCAAGCAAACTAAAAGTTCATCTCAGTTTCAGAAAGAAGTCAATGAAACTGAGAGACGAGCGCGCGGGGACCCTCCCTCTGTCCAACGCGCGCGTGCGTGTGTAACGGTGTTTCCTCTCCACCCCCGCCATGTCCGCCTGAAGTAAGCGCGCGAGAGTGTGCACGCGGCTTTGAGCGTGTGTGTGTGTGTGTGTGTGTGTGTGTGTGTGTGTGTGTTCGGGTGTTTCCTCTTCGGTTATTATCACTCCAGTGTGAATGGAGTCAGCGTGGCTTTAATCTGATTTTACCGTCTGAAGCAGAAAACACACATTCAGCTTTCTAAAAACACACAACAAACAAGTAAACAAATAAACAACATCATTAATATCAGCCACAGTTATGAAGTAGCCTATTAGTACTTTTGCAGTACTTCTACACTAGATGTCAAGAGGAAAATCTACTTTACTGTAGTTCAGGTATAATTAGTAACATTAGTTACTCCACAGTTTCAGAAGACAATGAATATTAAATAATAATGAAAATATAATAGATGATAATGAATAAAACAAAGTACCCCATCCTTTAAAAAAACAACGTTTGGTACTTTAAGCACATTGTACTTTAACTTCGTCAACTTTGGAATTCAGGACATTTATTTGTAACAAAATATATATTAAATACTATGAAATATAATATATGATTGATAATGAATAATACAGTACATTGTCCTTTAAAAACACACTTTTAGTACTTTAACCACGTTTTACATTTACTTAGTAAACATTTGAATGAAGGACGTTTACCTGTAACAAAGTAAGAAACTAGTAAAATATCCGAGTAAGAGGACATGAGCTGTTTTTGGTGATTTTAAGGATAATTAAAGATCATTTAAATTTAAAGAAGTTGAGGAGTAAAATTCCAGTATTGGAGTGTAATCAGTGTGACGTCACAACCGTCATGTGGTCTGTAATCCTGCTCAGCTGAAGTGATACTTCTAGCAGTCAAACGTATAATTAAAGCAGTGTTGAGACCGACATTAAGCATTGCCTGGAGCAGCGGGGGTCCTGAGGCTCGGGGCTGTGGCACAAAACCCAAACTCACTGCCATTACATCACTTATTCACTTTTTTTCCCCCACATACTTGAACCAGGCGGCAACCATCTGGGTCTAAAAAGTGAAGCCAACACTGAAGTGCCTTAAACTTGCATTCTCTCTGCTGGCCATCAGGGGGCGACTCCTCTCTGGTTGTATAGAAGTCTATGAGAAAATGGTCCTACTTCTCTCTGCTGGCCACCAGGGGGCGACTCCTCTCTGGTTGTATAGAAGTCTATGAGAAAATGGTCCTACTTCTCTCTGCTGGCCACCAGGGGGCGACTCCTCTCTGGTTGTATAGAAGTCTATGAGAAAATGGTCCTACTTCTCTCTGCCGGCCACCAGGGGGCGACTCCTCTCTGGTTGTATAGAAGTCTATGAGAAAATGGTCCTACTTCTCTCTTGATGTATTATCTCAGTAAACATTGTAAACATGAGTTTATGGTCTCAATCTCTAGTTTCAAGTCTTCTTCAATCCAGCATGATGTTCATTTAGTACATTATGGTCCATTTAGAGTCCACCAGACCAGAAAGCAGGGGATGCTTTAGGGGGCGGGGCTTACCTGCTGAATGACAGGTCGCTACCACGCTACCAATGCTAGTTAGCTTGGTGAGCAGCTTCAACACCAGAATCCAGATGGATCCAGGTGGATCACATTTTATTATTTTGTTTTTTTACATCATGAAGGATGCATTTCGGGCTGAGAGAGTGTATTACTGCTGCGTCTCCCGCTCCCAGTCAGCGTGTTCATTAAAATCCGATCATCACCGGAGCACAATGAATCTTGGGATCCTCCGAATCTGGGAAAAAAAAGGCCGCTGGATCGGGGACCCGGCTTGTAAATGGTCTAACCTCACAGAGCTGCTAGCACGGCTGGAGAATGCCGTCTACAAGAGCCTTGTGATTTTGCCTGTTTGTTACCCAGACCACAAAAAAAAACATTTAAAGGCGAATCACACTTAAGTAGGGGGAAATGAGCCCGGTGGTGAAGTGTGATACTGCCTCTAATATTCGTTTTTTCCTGTGTTGATCCGGGCCGTTCTTCTGTAGCATATATTTTTTGTGAATATTTACACAGAAATACTTTGTTTGAATCCAGAGTCGCTGGACCTCTGAAAGCTATGACTTTATAAGTAGTGTGGAGGAGGAGAACGGATAGTTGAAGAGCATTTGTCCTGAAACAGTCACTGAAGAACTCAAACAGCCCTGTGATTCATTCCAGGCCTTTTAAAACCAGCCACCAATAAACAAAACCAGAGGGACACAATGAAAATAAGAGAGGGAGAGCTTTTTTTTTTACTTTAAAAAAGTTTATTTAAAGTATCTGTACATCGTTTCTCAGAAAGTCATCAGCGCAAAAAGAGTTTATAAAAATAGGTCCAGACAGAAAGACAGTTGAGGAGCAGACTGTTTGGTCAAACGGCGGACAGGAACTCTGTACGACACACACACACACACACACACACACACATATATATTATGTATACACATCCACTCAGTGTGTTTGTTGGTATTTCCTGTTAATGACCCAGCAGTTATGCTGGAATCTGACCAGCTACTGTTCCCACCCTCCCACTCTCCGAGGGTCCTTAGGAAAAAAACATGCTTCCTTTTGGGTTTTAATGGGTGTTTCTAATCACCAGAAGGTTTTTTTTTTGTTTTAACCGGAATTGACAACAATGACTTTAACAGACACTTGCCAGCCAATCAGGGAGCAGGATTTTTTCAGACCTGTATAAACTTCTCATGTATTATGATGACATCTAAAACTTAAACAAGACTCCTTTTTTGGTGGAAGGGGGCCGCTGGTATTTATCACCGTAAGTCGGTTTCCATTTGAAGACGGATGAAAAATAAAGTCAAACAAATTAAATAAAAATGTTTCCTTGGACATCAACTTCTAAAGCTTGAAATTAAACCTGCAGGCAAGTTTTGTTGCCGGCATGAAAACTGTCACAAGCAGATTTGTCGGTAAACCAGGCGTGAAAACCTCCGGTTCTGAAAAAGTGAAGCCGAGACTGGAGCGGCTTCAACTCTCATTCTCTCTGCTAGCCACCAGGTGGCGACTCCTCTGGTTGCAAAAAGAAGTCAGATTGCATGGAAGTCTATGAGACTTGTTCTGTCAGATCCATCCGTCTCTCCTCAACAATCCAAATATGGTCACTTCCTCACAAAATCCAAAATGCCGACCTCAAGGCTTCAGAACCGTAGTCCACAATCCCACGGTTGACGTCACCACAACCACTTCCACTTCTCATACCGTCTATGGTTTACACACACACACTAACTGTTTAATGTTCCTGCTAGCACTGTTAGCATCTCTTTAGCTGAGCTGGTTCCACCGAGGTCACCGTGATCCGCCGAAACTAGGAGGTCACGACAGACGAAGATGTGAAGTAGATAAAAAAAGAAGTGTTCTGCACGTTCTCCCACCCTAAAATGATCGAAAGTGCACTCCCAGTAGGACCAGTTAATACAACCAGTAAAAACAATTAGTTGCATAGAAAGTCATGCAGTCGTCATGTGATGTTGATGGTTTGTTTCAGATGCAGCACACAGATTTGACATTTCCTGTTTCATTTCCTTCTCTCCCATATCTGCAGTTCCAGGAACAAAGCTTTTATTTTAATTCTATTTTTTATTAAATTTGGTCTCAGTTTTAGCCCAATATCCAAACTAAAGTTACATTTTCTCCCACATAATATTACATGTATGAATGTTAACCCTCCGGCTTAGAGGTCTGATGGATAGGGCAAATGTGATTTTCTGTTTCCCGTCTTTAATCAATGATTTTAAACGTCATCATAGCTGAATATACGTCACAGCTGCCGGGGGTTAGGGGGTGGGCAAAATAATAAAACACCCGTCAGTACAATCAATTTAACAGCACCTCAAACTACATCCTCAAAAATTACAATAGTTTCAACAAAAGCTGAGCGTGATAACCTTCATGAGCGGAGGATTTATTTCAGGATTGTTGTGTAATTTCTCAGATTTTAGGGCAAATTTGTAATCTGTGACATTGTGCACCATGAATAAAATTTACTTTAGATTTAATAAGGCATCTGCTTGTTTGGACGCGAGATGTTTGCATTTGTTGTTCTTTGTCCAACCAGGAAACATGTGAAAACTGTCCTCAAAGTGTCAACCTTTTTTTTCCCGAAAGAGTCAGCATAGTTTCTGTTTTACAGTTTCCTGAAACGCGGATGTGTCACCGTTTTGCGACTGTAACAACATCCAGAAAACAACTTGTTCCTCACGTACAGTCGCCCTGGATTCATCCTCCGTTAGCGGCTGTAGAAGTTTTTGAGCCTCCGTGAGGTCATGTCACAACGCCTGTGCTGTCGCCATGACAACGCAAACACAAACAGACGGTTTGTCAGCGATTACATCTGTTTTACTGAAACACAAATGTAGAGAAACGGAAAAGATTAAGTAATTCTTGCTTTAGTTTAGTTTTTTTTTTAGTTGTGTGATTTCCTTCAGTGGAGTTTAGAAGTTTACCTTTGTAAAGATGTTTGGCTTACATTAGTTGGCTCAAGTTTTTAGCGTTTTGCAAAGACAACCCGATTACTTTCCATTGTTACGTATGTTAATTTCCACTGCACAGCTCTACTCGCTCATTTTTATCCCTGAAGGGAATTTATTCATATTTGTTACAAACGTCCGCCGGGAATCAAGGAGGATTAGATCTTGAAAATCAACGGTCAAGGTCATTATGACCTCACATCCGTCCCATTCAGGCAGCAAAAAAAGTTAAATAAAAATGTTTTCCTTGGACACCAACTAGCTTGAAATAATACGTTTTCTTGCTGGCTTGAAAACTGTCACAGGGAGATGTTAATCACCTGTAGCTGTGGTGGTAAACCAGGCCTCCGAAGCCAAACTGATGTGCCTTATACTTGCATTCTCTCTGCTGGCGACTCCTCTCTGGTTGTATAGAAGTCTATGAGAAAATGGTCCTACTTCTCTCTGCTGGCCACCAGGGGGCGACTCCTCTCTGGTTGTATAGAAGTCTATGAGAAAATGGTCCTACTTCTCTCTGCTGGCCACCAGGGGGCGACTCCTCTCTGGTTGTATAGAAGTCTATGAGAAAATGGTCCTACTTCTCTCTGCTGGCCACCAGGGGGCGACTCCTCTCTGGTTGTATAGAAGTCTATTAGAAAATGGTCCTACTTCTCTCTGCTGGCCACCAGGGGGCGACTCCTCTCTGGTTGTATAGAAGTCTATGAGAAAATGGTCCTACTTCTCTCTGCTGGCCACCAGGGGGCGACTCCTCTCTGGTTGTATAGAAGTCTATGAGAAAATGGTCCTACTTCTCTCTGCTGGCCACCAGGGGGCGACTCCTCTCTGGTTGTATAGAAGTCTATGAGAAAATGGTCCTACTTCTCTCTTGATGTATTATCTCAGTAAACATTGTAAACATGAGTTTATGGTCTCAATCTCTAGTTTCAAGTCTTCTTCAATCCAGCATGATGTTCATTTAGTACATTATGGTCCATTTAGAGTCCACCAGACCAGAAAGCAGGGGATGCTTTAGGGGGCGGGGCTTACCTGCTGATTGACAGGTCCATTTAGAGTCCAACAGACCAGAAAGGGGCAGGGCTACCTGCCCTAAAGATAGATAGTGACCACGCTGATAGTGTCTTTATTCTATTGTGCAATCAACATTAACTTTATAATCATAAGTCAAAGCAAAAATGAGTTTCCATGTTGAGTTTTATCATTTGTTTTAGTTTGGATGTTTACATTTGTGTTCACCTCAGTTCAGTTTAGAATTAAATGTTTAATTTACTAGTTTAGAAGCTTAGTTTCCATTTAGGTAGATGTTTATTTGACTAGTTTAGCTATTTAAATATCTCTCCTAGAGTTTTGATGTTCTCGAGGAAAGTTGCTTTCATGGATATTTTCAATTTACTTACTTTACAACTGCTTTATCGAGTTCGTTCAGTTTAAATCTGGCTGAGATAACACAGTTAACTATTTAATCCACCATCATGCAAAATAAAACATAAAATCAAATAAATGTAAGCAAAAAATCAAAACCTCTATTTAAAGAAATTGCATTTTCCAATCTAGTGAAAATGAAAAAGACAACAACAAATAAACAACAGATCCCAGTAAGTGTTTGTTTGTCCTCTCTGCTGATGGAGCTCCACATGATAACAAACACATCCCCGCCGTTATCTGAGGTATGTTAATAGACAGCTGATCCCTGCTGTGCTCACATCTCCTGATCACAGATCAGTCTGACCAGATACAGGCCTTTCATCTCCCGGTGGGGTGTGTGTGTGTGTGTGTGTGTGTGTGTGTGTGTGATGGGGATGATGGAGGAAGTGGGCGTGGCCACTGACAGCACTGAAAATGGGAGGAAATGACCGTTTATAGCACACACTGACCTCGTGACCACATCTGATACAAACCTTTTAAACATTTCCTGTCATGTTACGTTGATTTAAACCTTTTCTGCACGGTGACAGAAAATATATATATTGTTTTATATTGTTTCTGATTGGCTGGTATCGTGGATACTAGCTTGTGAGCTAACTAGTCGGACTGAATCATGCAAGCTCTCCTGCCGTTAGCTCCACAAGTTAGCTTGGTTGCTAACGGGACAATATCTGCACCATCAACTATTGTCGATTGCAAACATTTCCTCTCTTGTGGAGCAGTTTATATACTTAGAGGAGGTGAAATAAACAGCGAATAAGCTCTCAGCTAAATCCAAGTTTACGTCACATGTTCGCCCCCGACATGGCTAGTTGAGTAGCCTACGTAAAACAATTCGTCTACGTTGTTTCCTAGCAACAGTGGTAAAAAGTATATATATCGCAACTCAAGGAGGAAAGCAGATTTTAGGACACACACACACACACACAGAGAGAGACAGCACTATGAAGATTTGTGTGTGTCTACAGCCTTATATGGAGATATTCCTGTAGCTGAGGTCACTGACAGTGAGGCATGACATCACACTCACGCACGCACACACGCACACACACACACACACACACACACACACACACACACACACACACACACACACACACACACACACACAGAGAGAGAGAGAGAGAGAGAGAGAGAGAGAGAGAGAGAGAGAGAGATGAATGTAGGTCAGTAATATAAACTGTAAAACACAGAGGACTGTAAATATTTTAGTGGTGATGTATGTGCAGTGACACACACACACACACACACACACACACACAATCAGAGAGACCCCCCGGGGGGAGGGAGGGGAGGCAGGGGTGTCTGAACAGCTTGTGACGTCTCCAGGCCATGATAACGTCTGCTAATTGGTTCCATCAGGCCTCAGTGTGTGTGTGTGTGTGTGTGTGTGTGTGTGTGTGTGTGTTTGCCCCGTTGTCAATGTAATAGTTTGTCTCATAAGTCACGATTACACGCTGCTTCCACAGAGGTTTTGTGTACGTTTTAAGTAACTTCCTAGCAGTTCCTCCCCTAAAACAAAAAGTGCCGGTCACTACTAGACGAAGGAGGAAGCCGGCGCGAGAAAACGACGACGTGCAGCTGTGAGTGTGACAGCGTGTCCGACGACTGTGACATGTGACCTCAGACACTCCCAGGGGACGTCAACTTGTGAAAGACCCAGAAGAAAACAAAGATCACCAACAGTGGAAGAAGCATCGCTGTGTAAAAATAATTTTAATGTGATGAATGGCAAGGCTGGGGCTAATTTGATTGACTTAATATAACGCTAGGTGGCATAATCTATAATAAAAATGCATCATAATATATATTTATATTATTTTGTATATTGTATTACGGAAACTGCAACTTTTAACTGAAGGTTAAAATGAACTTGGGTAAATGTATTAAGTTATTATTCTCCACCTGTCATCACCAAATCAGAAATGGAGACAAAACATGTCATAGCGGTCTGTGGTCTCCCAGAGGTCTACGATAGACCCTCACATTAGTCCAGAGACCAGACCAGACCATGTAGCGAAACCAGAGGCTGTCTGTGGTCCAAACAACAAGGTATTGCTTTATTTATCTCTAGGAGACGTTATTTTAAGTTGTTGATGGAGCAGCTACAGTGTTAGCATAGCCTACCTCCGATCAAACCAGACCAGGAAACAAGCATTTTAAAAGTTTTTTGCTCATCGTCTTACAGACAAACTTAACAAAGCATGACTTCAGACTTTTTACAAATTATCGTCATTAAGTCGTTACTTCGGCATCCTTTTTTTTAATCAGTTTATTGCAATTAAATCGCAACTAACTAGTTCGTTTTGGGTTAATACAGCTGTAGTAAACCAGCCGATGTGTGTCCTGCTACTCACAGTGAATAGAGATCACAGAAATTCACCGAGCACCGGGGTGATGTTATGAACTCATGAAGACAGGATGGCATTTCATTACCCGGAGAAGAAGTTAGCCTGATCAGACTAAGCTAAGCTAAGCTAACTGGCTGCTGCTTCATATTTAACAGACAGACGTGAGAGTGGCATCAATCTTCTCGTCTAATTCAAGGTGAAAAACTCAGACTCCTTTTCCTTTCAGTGCAAGTTATACATGTGCAGACCCGTGAGGGTCCACATGAAATACTGTAATCTGACCAGGTCAGTAGAAACCGACAGCACATGTCTGCCTGTACAGCAGCATAAACAGAATACATCAGGGTCTTCAGAGAGACAAGGCCTGCAGTGTGAGAGGGCTGGGTGTTACAAACTGAGCAGAAACATGAGGAGGGGGGGGGGGGCCGAAAATAGACAGAATTAAAATAAAGAAGGTTAAAAATGTCTCGGACTTCTCAGCCGTCAGGGGAACTGACGAAGAGTCACAGATGATAAAGAAACTGCTTTCAAACCTTCTTCTTATAACACGAATAAGACGAAAAGAAAAAAAACCCTCGGCCGTTTCCTGAAGACAGAAAACTGATCCAGAACGATGCCGGAGTCCCAACTGTGACACCCAACATAAATAAACTGGGCCCAGTTAACTGGGTCAGAGTTCACGTCGTCAGTCTGTCTTATTTCAAATACAACGGTAATTAATGACAAAATTAGAGGAAGTAGACTGTTTACTGTGTGTGTGTGTGTGTGTGTGTGTGTGTGTGTGTGTCCATATGTTGAATCCGTAATGAGCTACAGGCCTGCAGCAGTTAGACTGTGTGTGTGTTTGTGTGTTTGTGTGTGTGTGTGTGTGTGTGTTGTCCCACAGGCAACACAAGCTGTTACTGAAGAAGATGCCTTCGGACACACACACACACACACACACACACACACACACACACACACACACACACACACACACAGCAAGACTCTCAAGTTGTTTTTTCTTCTATTTTTAAAACACTGTCTCCGTTCATATTGGAAGAAAATTATATTTTGATGAAAAAAACAAGATTTGTCTAAATCACATAACTTGAACAATCCCAGCTTGTGTGTGTGTGTGTGTTGTGTGTGTGTGTGTGTGTGTGTGTGTGTGTGTGTGTGTGTGTGTGTGTGTGTGTGTGTGTGTGTGTGTGTGTGTGTGACAACAATAACAACTTTATCGACTTATTATAGGATATATGGAAATGACCTCGATTATTTTTCATTTGATTTTGATTATTGTCGTTTTATTTGTCTCACATGCTGCCTTTTAAATGACTGTTTTTGTACGATTTATGTATTTTTATACTTCGATGTTACATTGTTTGGTATTCTGTGGACGAAGAAGATGTCGTGTTTTCATGTGTTTCACCAGCATTTTAGCGAACATGAATCTTCACTTTAAGACTGAAACAAAAAGACACGTTTTTATGTAATTTTGGCTTCTTTCCGTTTCGTCTAATTTATTATTTTCATGTTGCCCCCCCATAATAAACTCTAAAAACTATAGACCTTCCTCTCATTGGGATCAAAGTCATCTGGACAGATGAACCACTTATGAACCACTTTACAGGAGGAGACGTGGAGATTCAACCCACGCCAGCTCCTTCCTGTCTCCAGAGTCCTTCGCCATGACGTCACGTCCCGTCTGGAACAACAGCCATTGTGCTGCCCAGGAAGCCAACTTCCCGCCGATGGATTCGCTCTTCCCTTTTCCGAGGGGTCGGTCGGTGCAAAGTCTGACTCCGATAACTCGCCGTTCGACAGGAAGAGACATCGTGAAGATCCATCAACGCCATTGAGTTACTGTGAGTTCACGCCAGCGAGCGCCGTTGAAGCATCGTCAAAGTAAACGTGACAGCTGTGTCGATTTTTATCGATGCATCGGTTCCCATGGTTACGTATCAGTTCATCCTCATCCGCTTATTGAAAAAGGCTGAAATGTTGGAATTCACGTGATCAGTTCCAACGGAAAAGTGTGAAAATACTATAAATCGCCGGAGGTGGGAAGTGAACAAAGTACAAATACTTAAATGTTACTGTGCTTGAGTAGAATTTTCAGGGATCTTTACTTTGATTTTACTGATTTACTATTCCTACATTTTAAAACAAATATCTGTACTTTCTACTCCTCAGAATCTTCAAATCAGGCTCGTAACTTTAGTGTTAATGCATTTAAGAGGAATTACATTACTATTAATTGGACGCTAGATTCAGTTCAAGTGATACTTTTTTACATTTCAGAGCCTGAACCTAGTCGCTTTTACTCAAGTAAAGAAGTTCAATCAGTACTTTTATTTTTAGAGTGTTTTTGAACTCTGAACTTCCACTGAAGTAGAATTATTATTACATTACGCATCACGCTGGTTGCAGTTTAAAAACAGAGGAAATGTTCAGCATCATGTGTCAAATCATGACACACAGTTAATACTGCTAAACTAAGCTAAGCTAAGCTAACTAACATCATATGCTCTTAATTGTCCCAGACTGGTGACGGTCAGATTTGAAGGGATCGTTTTTCTCTTGAAAAACTTGCAACAAGTCGCCGTCTGTCTTCTTTCCACCGCCGCCGCCGCCATGTTTACATCAGAAACAATGGAGGGAGAGGCGGCCATCGTTCACTGTCTTATAAATAAAACATTCCCGGACTATTATTAGACATCAAATCGGTTAAATGAAAGGCAGTGGTGGACGAGGTATTCAGGTCCTTTACGTAGTTCTAATACCCCTCTGTGCAAATACTCTGTTAGTGCATATAATCAGGAAAATATAAAATAAATACTAACTATTAACATCGAACTTTATCATTTTCTCAATAAACTGATTATTAGGGGTCCAAAGTGACGCCTTCATGGTCAATGTTTTGTTCAACCAGCAGTAAAAAATGAAAAATTAGAAAGAAAAAAACGCAGCAAATATTCAATTTGTGAAGCTGGAACCATGAATTGTTTTTATTTATTTTTTTTTAAATCCAATTA
Source organism: Eutrigla gurnardus (assembly GCF_963514095.1). Taxonomy (NCBI): domain Eukaryota; kingdom Metazoa; phylum Chordata; class Actinopteri; order Perciformes; family Triglidae; genus Eutrigla; species Eutrigla gurnardus. Next base: position 24,959,065 of record NC_139926.1, read on the forward strand.
ATTTTCTGTCAAACTGTCAAATTAAATTGTTTCAGCTGTACATTTTCATTTATTCGTTCGTTAAATCTTTATTTGTACCTCAAATTACAGCACAGAAATTGTGTAAATTAACGTAGTTCTATTCCACCATTGATGAAAACTATCTCCATAGTATTTTTATAATGTATTGTATGCACATATTGTTTGTTTTTTTCCACAGACAAATATGCCCATCTGACCAACGTCTGTCTGTTCCCGTCACACTGTTAATGAGAGTTAATTATTTAGCGACCGTGTACGCGCTTGCTCATTTATTCGGAGAGCTGGTGTGAAATCAAAGTGTTCTGCCGCATCAGGGCTCTTAAATGAACACCGAGGACTTCGTCTTGTCTGTTAACCTGCAGCTTCATTAAGCTAACGAGCATCAATTAATTATGTTAATGAGCTGCAGCTAAAATATCCCCCGGAGGAAAAACTGAGAGTCTGTTAATGAGCTGAAGGTTGGGACGATGTGATTGGCTCAAAAACGTCCGTTAGAGCTAGTGTGTGTGTGTGTGTGTGTGTGTGTGTGTGTGTGTGTGTGTGTGTGTGTGTGTGTATTTGTATATCTCAGTGGCCCTGACATGCTTATCTCTGACAACTACACACACCGACACACTCAAGACCATGTCCCACTCCTGGTCTCCTGCCAAACAGGAAAAGATCCGACTGTGTGTGTGTGTGTGTGTGTGTGTGTGTGTGTGTGTGTGTGTGTGTGTGTGTGTGTGTGTGTGGATCCAGCTGTTTGCTTCATATCTGTGACCTCCTGTGGTCAGTGTGTGGGTGTGTTGAGGGGGAAGGAAGGGAGATATAACGGGTTCACACTAATATCATCCCTAATGAAGCTCCTGTGTGTGTGTGTGTGTGTGTGTGTGTGTGTGTGTGTGTGTGTGTGTGTGTGTGTGTGTGTGTGTGCTCGTCCTCAGAGAGGTAGAGAGAGAGACAGGCAGATGGAGCATATCCTCCATTTTAAGGGGACAAAGTCAGATTTGTGCACATTTTAAACGGTCAAATCTAGAAAACATTCTGAATTTGTAGAATCTGATCAGAAACAAGGCGACGCAACCAGACGTGACATGAGAGGGAGGAGCTTCAAATACACAACCGAAGGCTGAATTACACATTTTTAAGGTGACCAAAATGTTCTGATTAACTTTTCTGTTGAGCTGTATTTACTGTGAATAGCGAGACGCACGTCAGCTGGTTTACTACAGCGGTATGAACCCAAAACAACCGTTTTGTTGTGATGTAATTACAATAAACGGATAAAAAAGGATGCTGAACTAACAACATAATGATGACAATTAGAAAAAAGTCTGAAGTGATGGTTTGTTAAGTCTGTCAACAAGACGACAAACAAACAACTTTTAAAACGCTTGTTTTCTGAATGGAGTCTGGCTCTATCGGACTACATCGTAAATCACAGGCTGGAAGATAAAGTGACCGTAAGAACTTTGATCCACAACCATCTGATGACATCACAGCCCCCCCAAGATTTAATCTGCAGGGAAGGCCGATTGAACCCCGCAACAACTCTTTTCCTGAACCTGGGAGTCTTATTTTCCGTTGACATCATGCACATAACTTTTTAAATACAGCACGGGGCGCTAATTAAAGCGACAGAATAAAAACGCAACCGTCAGCATCGTTAGGCGGCGTGTAATACACGGTGTCGGCGTGTGACGTGCGGCGTGAAAATGACACGCTGTGAAAAACTATGAGGGAACAATTAAAAGTTAATTTGAACCTTCATTATTGACGAATCAAGAGGTTCCTTTCATTCATCCTGAGCCGGGAATGGAAAATGATGATGTCAGCGTTTAAAAAGACAAGACTGCAGTGTCTTTTACTGCAACACACACACACACACACACACACACACACACACACACACGCACACACACACACACACACACACAGTCACATTAACAGCTGTGTTGTCTCCCACAGCTCGGACCGGCTTCCAACTGTTGAGGATTCATTAACAGGCGGCTGGAAGTGAGGCTTCTTCCTCCTGACGGGGCGCTCCGTGTTAGAAATGTTACGTTTGACACTTTGTGGCGTCGGTCGGCTGCAGATCGGCTCAAAAAGGAAGTGACATAATTGGTGTGTTCCTGGTGCGTGTATGCATGCGTGTGCTATGAAGTTTAACTCGAGTCCTCTAAATTAAATTAGTATCTAAAATGAGCGAAAACTTGATGACCCCAGATGCAATTTAAGATCCTCAAAACACATTTTTTTTTATTGGAATTATTCAAGTCACTTTTTTTATTTGATTATATTGACACACACACACACACACACACACACACACACACACACACACACACACATACATACATACATACATATATATATATACACACACACACACACACACACACACACACACACACACACACACACACACACACACACACACATACATACATACATATATATATATATACACACACACACCTCCTGGACATTCAACCCATGACTGTAGTTCATCAGTTAGAATGAAATGTTCCGACTGTTTGTCTTTTAGGGAAATCACAGAATCACATGGTGACCTGAACGCAACATGCTTATCACATGTCACACACACAACCTGAGGATGGCGACGTGAGTCCATCAAAACAACTTTGGCCCAGACTATAGTCTGGAGAAAAGAAAATACGTTGTCATGGTGACGTCACCCACTGTGGTTTTGAAGTCTCTAGAGCAGCAACTAGCATTGGTAGCATGGTAGCAACCTGTCAATCAGCAGGTAAGCTCCGCCCCCTAAAGCATCCCCTGCTTTCTGGTCTGGTGGACTCTAAATGGACCATAATGTACTAAATGAACATCATGCTGGATTGAAGAAGACTTGAAACTAGAGATTGAGACCATAAACTCATGTTTACAATGTTTACTGAGATAATACATCAAGAGAGAAGTAGGACCATTTTCTCATAGACTTCTATACAACCAGAGAGGAGTCGCCCCCTGGTGGCCAGCAGAGAGAAGTAGGACCATTTTCTCATAGACTTCTATACAACCAGAGAGGAGTTGCCCCCTGGTGGCCAGCAGAGAGAAGTAGAACCATTTTCTCATAGACTTCTATACAACCAGAGAGGAGTCGCCCCCTGGTGGCCAGCAGAGAGAATGACAGTTTAAGGCACTCCAGCGTAGCTCAAAGCATTGCTGTAGCTCACGACAGCACCTCAGAGCTAAAGCTAATGGTCTGATAGCTTTGGAAAACCCCGTCCCCGCTCCACACCTTCATGATGTCAGATGTCAACTGAAGTATTTCCGAAACTGACATTCACACCCACTTCAGTCAGCGGGATTTGAACATTGAGAAATTTTCCTCAGAAAGTGATTCAATGTGTGTGGCTGGGGAAAAAAAATGTCGGAGTCAGATACAGTCAGAGGGTTAAAGGTCACCTCACTAACTGCCTCTTCCTCTCAGCTGGTTTTGATTGTAAATACCTCAGTGACCATAGCGACCGCGCCGAACTTCCTCTTTTTCCCCTCTTCTTCCTCCTCGTTTATGACAGTTCGTTGCTGGGGAGGTATTTGGCACCGGTTGCCCCCGGCGACAGATGTAAGTTCATCCTCCATTTCCGTCTCACCCTCTTCCTGTCATCGCAGGAACTCGGTCAAGGCCTCTCCTGTTTAGAAAAGGACGTCAAAATAAAAGCACTGAACGTTGACCTTCTGTCAAAATAAGAGTACATGTCCTTCACCCCGGTCAGATAAAAAAAACAACATCCTGCACACACACACACACACACACACACACACACACACACACACACACACACACACACACACACACACACACACACACACACACACACACACACTGTTTCTACATGTACAAGCTTTAAATCAGAGGATCATCTCGAACATTAAAGCGTGATGTTTGCTGAATGTTTCCCTGACAACATCTCTACTGTTCATTCAGATCATCTCTCTCAAACAACAAGGAAGTCTTCTCAACCAGCTGACAGCTGCACTCAGTGTGTGTGTGTGTGTGTGTGTGTGTGTGCGTGTGTGTGTGTGTGTGTGTGTGTGTGTGTGTGTTGAAACTCCATCGCAACCAGTTTCCTGAATTTCAAATTCAGATGTTTATTTCCCCCCGATTTAGAAAAAACAAACAGGAAGTGAGACATAATGGCAGGAATGGGACATCCTGCAAGCGGCGAGAGGACACAGCAATGACCTCCAACCAATCACAGACGAGAGCCGTGGTGAGGTCACTTCCTGTTAACATGCAGATGCTTTGTATATTCAGAAAAAAAAAACGTCTTCGGTGTGTGAACGCCGTAGTGAGCGGAGAAGACAAAAGACACGTTTTTGGTTTCTTCCAATGACTGAAGCAACACACACACACACACGCACACACACACACACACACACACACACACACACACACACACACATTAAATATTTATTTATGCCCACATATAAAGAAGTACAAGGGTTCTTGCACAAGGGACATAAACACTGCCAGTGCAGTTGACAATGGAAGACGGTCAGACACAAAACGCCTGGGCAGCTGAACGCAGTTACATACAAAATGACCTACAGGTCAGATAGAAAACAGACATTTAAGGATACAAAAAACAACGTCTCCTCCAGATTGAACGGCTACCAATAATAACTGAGACTGAGCAATACCTGGCCAACTGTTTAGCTCTTCTTTTAGGGAGGCCGGCCATCTGAAGGCCCCTCACAACCAACTTATGCGCATGCCCCAGACTACCAAATATAAAGACTAGAAGTTTACACCTGTAGCCTAGCTGAGAGATGGTCTGCTTCAGCTGCTGATATTTCAGCACTTTGGTCAGAAAGGCCTCCTCTAGGCTGTAATCAAAGGTACAGCCGACCTCCAGAATGAGCACCTCTCTATGATTTTCATTAACAACAACAACATCAGGAGTATTAGCTGTTACATGAGAGAACATTGAGACATCATTACACAGGCTGAACATACTCGGCTTCACAGTAGAATGTTTATACAGCATGATGGAAGACCTGAAGATAGAAGAGATATCTGCTGTTGATGAAAACGATGTTGTTTACATGGCGGTTGCCAGTAGTGATGTTGACATCGGGAACAGCTGGCGTGACTGGAGGCATCGCCACGGCAACACAGACCCACAACGCCTCTGGAGCAAAAACAGCTGTTCTGACCAGGGGCGAGAGACACACAGAAGAAGAAGAGTGAGGGACAGTCTCTTGTAGTAAACACAGCGACTGGAACTGAGGCAAACAATATTAGCATGACAACATTAGTTGCTGGCTCCTTATTGACCTCCAAGTTCCCGTTAATTGCTGATGACACGTTTCCTCCTACTTTGTAATGATGCTTAGTCTCCGGCTTATTGCTTTAATGTTAGTCAAGCTGTAATCAATATTTTAAAATGTACTGTCATACCCTGGAGACAATACGGCCAAGACAACCAGAGTCAATGTAATAACTCTTACATTTATGAAGTAAAATAATGTAAAAGAAAATCACATTACAATAAATATACTGTCCCTTATGTGTCTGGACAATCGCAAAGTTTGCACAACATGAGAAAAGTAACAAACACTTTAAAATGGTTTTATCCAAGTTTAAAAAAAAAAAAAAAAAAACTACATCTCCCATAATGCCGCGGGACGCCAACGAGATAGGTGCGAGATTCGGCACTTCAAAAGGAGCTGTACCACGACTTTTAAAAATAACTTAAAAACGCAGTAACAGTACATACTTACACTGTGTACGTCATAGTACCTTATGTTGCTCTCGCTGAACGTAGTAAAAGTACTATGCATTAAACTTTAGAGTGATATTTAGAAGTAGAAACACACACCTGTCTCACTCAGCGCCAAGTGCAGATTGAAAGGTAGAGCTTCCGGTGTGCACGTACCACTGACGGGGGGGGCGGGGGGATATTTTAGCTGATTATTTAACGAAATTATAAAAGCAATAGAACCCCTTCTCATTGTTGGGAAATGGAACAACCCACCAGAGAAGTACCAAATAATTAAATGTGCAAGGAATTCAACGTTAGCTTGTAAAAGGGGTTGATGAAACTTCAAGTACAAGTACAAGATACTTATGGAGCTTTGGCATGATTCCAAACAGATATTTACTCTAAAATACTTTTTTTTCCAGTACAGGTGTGGCTCATCACCTGTAAAAAAGATAAGGAAAGGAAGAGAGACCCCTACTGGATTGGAGGGGTCATACACAGCAATTATTCAAATACTGTATTTATTTCTTGTATTTAAAGGCCTGAGATTCAAGAGTTTAAGGAAAACTAATGACATAATAAATAAAAGCTGAAAGAAATTAAAGGGACAAGACAGCCATAAAAAAGAGACTCCTTAAAGTTTTTAAATGAAAGACATAAAAACAACCTTCATGATAACGGAGTTCCTTCCTCCCTCGCTTGCAGAGGAACGTATCAATACAAATAAAAAGTAGTTCCACTAAATCAGCTGATGATGTCATGAGAGTTCAAAGAGGAAAGCAGACACTGACGTCAGATGTGAAATATGAATCAGGACGGACACTGTGTTTGTGCATAAATACCATATCTAATTGACGTTTAAATTTGTCCTTCCTGTCCACGGTTCTCATGGCGACCGTGGGAGAGACTGAGAAACACACACACACACACACGCACACACACACACACACACACACTGTACAGTCACAAAAAGAGCATAGAAAAAGCAGGATATGTTGTGCTGAATTATTTATTTATTTTCTTTTTTATATTTAATAGTTGAGAATCACCAGGAAGTGAGTGTTGTGAGTAAAATAAAGCACAAAGTTCAACTTACTTTTACTATTTACTATTTTTAAGCATTAATGTTTTTCATACCATGATGAAGATTTTAGAAAAATATTCATTAAAGTGCAACTAGTATGAGTGAACAGTCGACTCTATCTCAGAATTGGCCTTAAAAGATTAGAACAAGGTGGCAATGTCTGGAGCTGAAAAGTGAAGCCATGCTGAAGTGCCTTAAACCTGCATTCTCTCTGCTGGCCACCAAGGGGCGACTCCTCTCTGGTTGTATAGAAGTCTATGAGAAAATGGTCCTACTTCTCTCTGCTGGCCACTAGGGGGCGACTCCTCTCTGGTTGTATAGAAGTCTATGAGAAAATGGTCCTACTTCTCTCTGCTGGCCACCAGGGGGCAACTCCTCTCTGGTTGTATAGAAGTCTATGAGAAAATGGTCCTACTTCTCTCTGCTGGCCACCAGGGGGCGACTCCTCTCTGGTTGTATAGAAGTCTATGAGAAAATGGTCCTACTACTCTCTGCTGGCCACCAGGGGGCGACTCCTCTCTGGTTGTATAGAAGTCTATGAGAAAATGGTCCTACTTCTCTCTGCTGGCCACCAGGGGGCGACTCCTCTCTTGTTGTATAGAAGTCTATGAGAAAATGGTCCTACTTCTCTCTTGATGTATTATCTCAGTAAACATTGTAAACATGAGTTTATGGTCTCAATCTCTAGTTTCAAGTCTTCTTCAGTCCAGCATGATGTTCATTTAGTACATTATGGTCCATTTAGAGTCCACCAGACCAGAAAGCAGGGGATGTTTTAGGGGGCGGGGCTTACCTGCTGATTGACAGGTCGCTACCAATGCTAGTTAGCAACTAAGATACGACTTTACTGCACTAGTATCTTTAATGTCATTACCTCTAAGGGTTCAGCAGAAAGTTCTCTAAAATTATTTGTTGTAAATACATTTATAAAGTGTATAAATGTCCTCACGCTGACATTTGTGCCACTTTTGTAATTTCTTAACTGCAGCAGGAGAAGATGCAGATATTCTGGTTAAATCCAACGTCTTTGTTGGTGTTTCAGCTCTATTGTTCTGTGTCGTCCCAGATCTGACAAAGCTAACTGTATTAATGATGAGGAGGCTAACACACACACACACACACACACACACACACACACACACACACACACACACACACACACACACACACACACACACACACACACACACACACACACACACACACACACACACACACACACACAGTGTTTAGTTGTTGGACAGCAGAATGGAGCTCTGTTGTCACATCTGCAGCTCTGCAGTTTTTCCGTCTTAAAGTTGAAAGGTTATTCCACCGCTGGGAGGTCAGGGGGCAAAGGTCAGCACAGCTGCTGCTGCTCCTCCCTCTCTGAAGTCTTAAGCATGATTCGCAGCTTGCCTGTGGTTTACGTTCCTCTTTGTTCGCTTCTCTCGGTGGATGTAACGTTCACCCGGCTGGCAAAGATGAGAAGAGCTGTGGATCCAAAAATAACCTCTGTTGCACATCAATAACCCCACCTGGAGGCCAAAACATGCTGAACAACTGTTTTCATTTCTGATCAAATCACACAAGAAAGTGGAGTTTATTATAAAATGTAAAAACAAACTACCCTACCTTTTCCCTCCCATTTAAAAAAAAAGAATGCTTGCATGAGAGGAGTATAAATTATGTTTTATTTTTGTGCATAATTTCTTATCACTGATTCTGAATACAAGATGTATTAAATTCTGAATTAAATCACGGCTAAGATGTGCTGTTGATCATGCCATTAGTGTACGGTTTTATGATGTGTGTTTTATACAACAGTTTTAATTCGCCATTTCCTGCCCAGCGACGACAGATGTGAATAAGCTTATGGCTAAATCTGGTACAGCTGAGAAGCTGTGCGATGTCTCTAAAAACAGAATAAACAAAATAAATAAAATACGTTAAATAAATTATATATATATATAATTAAAATAAAAATATATATATATTAAAAATATATATATATATAAATTAAATAAATAAATACATAAATAACATTTAATCCTCTACTTCACGAGTAAACACCTCTTCAGCGCCATTTAGCATCCGCAGCTAACACGGCTAGCTTTCCTGTTAGCTTCACTGCTAGTGAGGCTAATGTTGGACCCTCTTGATTCTTCATCATTTTAAACTCACGCCCCTCTTTTTGGGGGATAACAGATTTAAACCACGGCTGTACCTTTTCACTGATCAGCTGGAGTGTACCACTTCTATTTAAAGGAAGTGCTTTCCTGTGATACCTCAATCATTTAACAGGACAAAAGTATGTTGTAGAAACAACACAAACAAACAAACTGTTAGACTGAGAACTCTGATGGAGCACCTTAATCAGACTGATTCATCGTTCCTCACGGGAATACAAACCTGCAGAGGTGTGTATTTAAAAATAAAAGAATAAAGGACAAAGAGCGAATCAAAACAGTGTGTGTGTGTGTGTGTGTGTGTGTGTGTGTGTGTGTGTGTGTGTGTGTGTGTGAGGTATCCGTGTTGTACCAGTGGGACTGTATTAAACAATACAGCATCATAATAGCTGAACCACATATTTATCACCTGCCGTGTCAGTCCTGTGTGTGTGTGTGTGTGTGTGTGTGTGAGTGAGAGTGTGTGTGTGTGTGTGTGTGTGTGTGTGTGTGTGTGGTGTGTGGTGTGTGGTGTGTGTGTGTGTGTGTGTGTGTGTGTGTGTGTGTGTGTGCTCATTAATCACAGCAGTGTTGTTCCTCCAACGGGACACTGATCTCAGGAGTGTAAACCATCTGTTGCTCAACACCTTTTCTTCTTCTGTGGTGAGATGAAATACCCAGAAGTCTCAGCTGAACTCATTAAACATCAGAGATGATCATTTTTTTTTTACATCTGCTGAAGGGAAAAAATAATTTGTGGCTTTCTCGGCAAAGGTCACATAATAAAGACTTTATTTTAGGAAGCTGTGATAAAAGTGATGTTTTCCTTCCTGCAGAGCAATGCAGCTTCTTTAAGTTGCTCTACACGTGTTAATAGAAGCCTCCTGCCTTGTGTTGAATTGTTGTAGTTTCTTCTTTCTTTAATAAAAAATACACTTATGACATCATGTTTCAGCTGTGGGATTCCCTAAATCTAAACCTAAAGTTTGTCATTACATGAAAAGAGAGAGAGGAGCTGCAGCTACTTTGAATCTCTTTAGTGAAAACTGAAGCAAGGGCTCCCCCTAGAGGCAGAAACACGCCAGGACCGCCTGCTGCCTGGTCGGTCTGGATCTGATCTGTGACTTCCTTAGAAATACTGCATTAGTTCTGACTAAACCAGAATCCAGACCATTAATCCCGGTTTGTCTGATCAACTTCACAGCATCAATAATGTTTTTATTTTAAGATCCTCACTTTCTTTTTTAATACTTATTAAATATGGAATGTCATTTCAGCCAATATTTAATGTTCATTTAAAGGGAATTATTCAAATTTCCGCTCAACTTTAGGTTAAAGTAGTATACCACCATAGATAATACCAAAATTAAAAGTTATGAAGTAAAAGTACATACGTATTATCAGGAAGAGTACTCAGGATGGACTTTTTTGTTTTAAAAAATAAAATTGGATTCGATGATTTTATATTTATATTTTAATCACATTAATTGTAGCCTATAATACATGTATGCATTCATAATACATTTATGTATTTATTTCATAGGAATATGTATTTATTCATTTTATATTGGCTTAGTAGTGTTGCATTACTGCCATCTTGTGGAGTTAGTTAAACATCTTTGAGTAACTTACCAAACTTTTGTCTGTGTCCACTTCCACCATATTACTCCAGTATACTTCCAAATCAGACTTAAGATAATATACAAATATACATATAATACAATATAAACATTATCAAAATAAACGAAAAAATTAAATTAAATTGAGAAAGAAATTAGATGTTTCCTCGCAATTTTTTAAGTGATTAAGTGAATAATTTGAAATAATTTATAAGCTACACAAACTTCTCGCCTTGCTGCAATGAATATGATATTTGTGACCACATTAATCACGTCAGACAAAGATCAGTTTTTAAATCCATGTCATTATTATTATTATTATTATTATTATAACAATAATATAATAATAAACATATAATTTAATTATAACAAGGTTCCACAAATGTGATCGGTTATTATTTTGAATCCGTAAACGGGTGAATTTTATAAATTATTTTTTTATTATTTTCTTTCATCTTTGGACAAACTAGTAAATTAATTACAGTTAGAATGCAGATAATATTTCCTACACGGATGTGTGCTTCTGCCTCCAACTCCCATCATCCCTCGCGGTGATTTCTCCGGAAGAAAACCTCCGCTTTTCCCCGGGTACTTCCTCTTTCCGTCAACGGAGTTTAGGTAGGACGTCTATGCTCTTGATTCCCTTCGTAAAATCCGCTCTAAATCATGATTTTGTGACTTCATCCACTTTGAAACAAAATGTCGAAATGTTCTTTGAGTGTATAAGAATGTGTTCCGCTGACTATTTTAACGGATGAGCCGTTTGGAAGCATTTACTTGTGTTTTTGACCCGCTATGTGGTGACACGGCGGTGTGTGACGGCTAAAAGGCCGGCAGCGCGCACAGCGGATGTGTGTCTTATATTTCGTGATAGAAAAAGCTAAATATCATTTTAATTTATTTATAACTGTCAGTAAGTTGACAACAAGTTGCTCCGATACTGTCAAATCACGTAGCGTCACCGTGACTGCTCACGGCGGCTAGCATGCTATGCTAATGTTAGCTTCAGAGATTTAGCAACAAAAAAGTTGTTTTTACCTGCTTGTTAGCTCTCTCCCAACGTAGCCGCTGAAGTTAGCTTCACCCTAAGGAGTTGAATGTGTTGGTTAACTATTTAACTTTAATAAAAAATAGTGACTAGCCGGTAGCATCACCGTTAAAAGGCCTCGCAGCGTCATAGCACTCGCATGTCGAGCTGGTAAATAACCCGCTGCTCTCCTTGCTCTCCAGGACACGATGGGACGTGTGATCAGGGGACAGAGAAAAGGTGCGGGCTCCGTGTTCAAAGCCCACGTCAAGCACAGGAAAGGTGCTGCTAAACTCCGGCACATTGACTTCGCTGAACGCCATGGCTACATCAAGGGGATCGTGAAGGTAACGTTAGACCCCTGGACGTGGCTTTTTATACACACATACCTTGTTGTTGGTGTGTGACGTGACACTGACGTCGTTTGTCTGCCCCTCTTTGGACAGGATATTATCCACGACCCCGGCCGTGGTGCTCCCCTGGCTAAAGTGGCCTTCCGTGACCCATACCGCTTCAAGAAGAGGACGGAGCTCTTCATCGCCGCCGAGGGCATCCACACCGGACAGTTCATCTACTGTGGCAAGAAGGGTGAGTCGGCTCGGGGTTCAGCATGCAGACGGGGTTTCAAGCCATCATGTGTCGGGTGATCTAGTCGGCATCCTGTCTTGAGTTCATAACATCACCCAGCACTGTATTCAATAGCAAGAGACACATCGGCTGGTTTACTACAGCGGTATGGACCCAAAATTAAACTATTAGATATATGGCTGTTTTTGTAAATGAGCCAAGACGGTTTAAATGTGACAGATGCAGCTGTCGAATGACGGATTTAAAAAACGTGATGTTTCGGAAATATTACGGCCGACCTCGTCTGACTTCAGTCGGTGTTTTAAAAGACAGTTTATTAACATGAGATGTAGCACATTTGAACTCCGATTGTTTGGATGCATTTCATCATTTCCCAGCATCTGTGGCAACTTATTATTATTACCTATTTACGGCGCCTCTGAATCTTGTATGGTGTCCGTGTTTCCTTTCAGTTTTTAACTTTGGCCGTCAAGAAGTGGCGTCCAAGTAGGTGAGGCTGCTCCGACCAGGGTTTTAAGGGCTGATCAACTTGAAGCCCAGCGATTCTGCTCTTTTTGCTCTCATGTCGGGAAAACCAAACGGGCTGGCAATCATTGTCAGACTCCGATAACCTATCCTTGTATTTTTCATTCTTAATTATCGGTGCTCGCCAGAAGCACTCGCAGAAAAAACATAGAGCAGATGCTGGAAACTATTGCTGCACATGAGCCAACAGCAGAGCTTTCAGAAGTAATCCATCTTCTGATCACGCCTGAGAGATCACTGGTTAAGCTATTTAGAAGGAATATTGGCTCATAATAGCGTGATCGGAGCACCAATGCCAAACGCAGCGCCTGTTTCAGTGTGAAGCCTGTGCTTTATACATATCTATTTTGTTTAATCCCACAGCTCAGCTGAACATCGGTAATGTTCTGCCCGTGGGCACGATGCCCGAGGGAACCATCATCTGCTGCGTGGAGGAGAAGCCCGGCGACAGAGGCAAGCTGGCCCGCGCGTCAGGAAACTACGCCACCGTCATCTCCCACAACCCCGAGACCCGGAAGTCCAGAGTCAAGCTGCCCTCAGGCTCCAAGAAAGTCATCGCCTCGGCCAACAGAGCCGTCGTCGGTAAGGAGCCTCACCGCCTCCGTAGCTGACCTCGTTAATCACTGCGACGCTGGAAACTTAACGTCGTGTTTGAACTCTGCGTGTTACAGGTGTGGTTGCCGGAGGTGGACGTATTGACAAGCCCATCCTGAAGGCTGGTCGCGCCTACCACAAGTACAAGGCCAAGAGGAACTGCTGGCCTCGTGTCCGTGGTGTGGCTATGAACGTAAGTGAAGACAAACCGACGGCAACGGCGTTCCCTAGGATGCCAACTAGGGACGAGGCGATATCAGTGGGATGTTTCTCTATTGTCATGATTGTGAATATCTTCATGAGTAACTTGGAAAAGCTGTTTCAGTCGGCTAATCTTATAACTGTCCATTGTTGGGCTGGGAACATGAAAAAACATCACAATAAGTCGATCGAGGTGAATTTTCTGTCATGAATATCGCCACGCGTTACTTGGAAAAGCTTATCTGGGATGTCGGTCCGGTTGAACAGTCTTCCCCTGGAGGTCATGATTGTATCAGAACCTGGTTAGAAAAGAGACTTACATGTCCAGACATTTTCACAAGTCCTCATTAAGTTACCGTAACACTTCATATATTGCACATATCGAGCAACCTGCAGATGTTAGGCTGCTCGCTTGTCTTGGTTTTGGGGAGAAATTTATATCTAGCGTTTTTCAAGGATGGAACAATTGGATGGAATCGAACCCTCCTGAGGGTCTACATTAAAAAAACTGAACCATTTTGTGACTGTACTTAACCTATTCTGATCCCGGCTCAGTGAATGGAAGCTTGTAAGTTGTCGGGTTTCTGGGGCAAAGATTAAGTACTCTGAAGTGTAACTGCACATTTAGAGGCATGGGAGATGAGGAAGCAGCTACAATGACAAAGTGCCTAACTGACGACCTTTCTTCCCCCTCTCTGCAGCCCGTTGAGCATCCCTTCGGTGGTGGTAACCATCAACATATTGGCAAACCCTCAACAATCAGGAGGGACGCACCTGCTGGTCGCAAGGTCGGTCTCATCGCTGCCCGTCGTACCGGCAGACTGCGTGGAACAAAGACCGTCCAGGAGAAGGAGAACTAAATCCGATTGTCTTGATAATAAAAAAAAAACGTGTTCCAAAAGAATCCATTCTCTTGATTTCGTTTGTGATCTCACACACACACGACGTGGGGATTTGATGAGTAAAATGATCGAGTAGATGTTAAAACATGGAAGTTGACGACTGAATGAAGCTGTTGCTGGGATTTAGAGGGGCTGTTATGTTTAAAAATGACATGGTAATTTAATTAGATGACATGACATGAGACATCCACAACTAATCACTGCAAGTGACCTCACGCTTTAAGGCTGGTGTTGGGTTTATGCAGCTTAGACTAACGGTGGAAAACAGTCTCCTACTGAAGGATGTCAGGGTTTGTGTTCTTGAATTATTCTCAGGTGTTGCAACTAAAGCCTCACTAGGGAATATAAAGGATTTATTTGAAGAATTTTGAATTTAACTGTTAAAATTTCAATACTGCAGACGTTATTTTGTTGCAGTATTTAAAATGTGATGTTTTCATGACTCGGATTATAATCTTTTTGTGGACCAAAGAGTGAGTGGCTTGTTTTTCATTTCCAGGCTTTTTACAGACATGCAGGTCATCAAGTATTTCTCGAGAATATCTGAAATATTATTTTTTCTCGGGAACCTGGAGATGAAATCCAGCTTTTTAGTATTTCACTTCCGAGCCGGGTCGCTGCAGGGAGACAGACTTTAAGAAAGAACAAAGGTCAAATGTCACATCAAAAATGCTGGATCCTAAATTTCCCAAGATGCAACTCGGGAGCGTCTATAAATCTTTCCTCCGTCATCTTTCACATGATGTACTGCAGAGATGCTAACACACACAGATGCCGGTTTATTAGGTACACCAGACTCAAGCTAATGCAGTCTAATAAAACAGACTGCAGTAAATCATACCTTAATAGAAAGTTGGCATCAGAGTTGAATTAACTCAAATAAATCACGTTGGAGCGTGAAGTTTGTGGTTCTGTCCTCATTTATATCGACGAGGGTTCAACAGCAGCACAAACATTAGTTTGAGTGAGTGGACCTTATAAACTGACAGTTGATCCCGAGTTTAATTAGTGCCCTGATGGTCACGTGACCAGTGACCGTGGCGGTGACGTCAAACCAAAGAAATAAAAAATGTCAGCCGTCGAGATCACCCGTGATTTTCGGCGGACGTTTTCGTTTTTTATCGTCCACAATCACAAAATGAGACTCGGGGCAAGATTCCATGTTCTTTATTTGCTAAGGGCGCAATGCTTTTTTTTTTTTTTTTCTCGTTATATTTCTGTGCACAAAAAACCTCACAAAGTGAAAGTCCACATCGCGACTGTAGCTCCAGAATTCAACGTCACACCATGGCCAAAACAAAAGTCGGCAAAAAACAGGGCGCAGAACTCTGTACAGTCAATATCTTCTTTAAAAATAACACAAGGACAAAAATGTTCCTCTTAAATCAAATTCTATTTTTTTTTAGTGAAATACAACAAAATAAATTCTATAAAATAAGAGCAAAATATTTAAATATAATACGATGGGCAGAATATTTTCATTTGCAGGAGTATTTGGTATGTTTTTTTAGACAAAAAAAAAAAAAAAATCAAAATACATGCATTCAAGTTACCAATTAAATACAGTATTTACTGATGTTTACCTTTTACTCCTACAGAATTACAAATTAGCTCAAGTTGCAACATGACTAACCAGCCGCTATTCTTACATTACAACCCTGCTGTGGGACCTGGTCTCTGTGGAGAGAAGACCGGGGCGAGGGTCTCGCCGCCGCCCAGGATCAGTGACTTTCACCCCGGAGCCATGACGCCAAAAACCCCCGAGCGGCTTCCATGGCGGAGAGGAAGCCGACGGGCAAACGAGTCTGTCTACGACTAGGCTCTATTGAAGAGACAGAAGCAAACCACAGTCTATTACACACCAGATAACCTGGTGCCGGCGTTTCTGTTGCATATGTTTCATTTTTCAGATTTCCTAACGATGAAAGCTAAGCTGTCTATCCCACCAAAAAAAAAACAAACAAAAAAACAAAAACGGCCCGCCAAAAATGTTGAAGTTGGAGGATTATAATGTGCAATTGAAAAGCCACTTATTCATACATTGGTTCAAATATCTCCCTGGTTGTAGATAGGGTAGATGAGTAGAAAAAAAAACCCCAAACAAAAAACAAAACAAAAAAAATCGTCGTCAGGGTAACAACACCCGTCTGGAGATGTGGATTAAGAACAGCTTTAGGTTGTTATGATCACAAGTCTTCCCTTGGGCTACACTATTCTGGTGAGAAGCCATGCTAAATGTTACAGCATATTAACTAGAGCTTCAGAAAGGATTGAATTAATTTTCCAGAACAAAACAAAAAGAAAATAAAAGAAAGAAAGGCAATGAGTTTCAGAACAATGTTGCATCACTGCTTTTTCACATCAACCAAAAAAAACACCGTAAAAGTCCACCCAACCATTCCATACCGCACACTAAAACCAACCACAGCTCGTGAGTTGATTTGGCATCGGGTCATAAAGTTGCCAAGGAGCTTAAGAATAATAATATAATTATGATAATAACAATGCGTCCTTCTACAGTTGAATGACCAATAACCGTCCGATGGTAGAACAAACTTTACCGCTGAGCATGGGGTGATAAAACAAAGAGGAGTTGTTGTCTTCTTACAGTTTTTTTTTTTTTTTTTTGTGGGCATTTTTCTTATTTATAATATCCATTTTGTTTTTCATAACATCTGCAACACCTCCCAACAGCAAAAACCACACGAGTTATGCTACTGGGGGGATCCGAACAGTCAAAAACATTAACATACTATGTACACCTTATCGTCGTGGAGACAAGCGCATCAGCATCGTCAGCTCTGGGTACATTTTGTTTTTCTTCATCAGAACTCTGGTCCGCTCCCTTCGCCTCTGCTGCCGCCGGCAGGCCCCTGTCACACAGTCTGCCAGCCCCAGGCCAGAGGAGAGCGCCTCCCAGAGGCCCACAGGAGGAGGGCGGCCTGGAGAGGGGGGTGGGGGGGTGGGAGGCCTGGCTCTGCCCTGCCCTGGGGCCAGAGAGAGAGAGAGACAAAGACAGAGAGAGAGAGAGGCCCGACATGGAGCTCTGTTGACCGAAGGATGAGAGGAAGGAGAGCGGGACGATGGAGGCTCGAGGCACAGCAGAGGGGGGAGGGGCCGTTACTCCTTAGGCGGGGCAGGAGCTGGGGTAGTAGAGGTGGTGGGGGCGGGGGCAGGGGCGGGGGCCGGGGCGGGAGCAGGGGCCGGGGCGGGGGCCACCTCCTCGGTGCTCTCCCAGTTCTCTTGTGCTCGCGGGCCTGGACCGGGAGTGGGACCAGGACCGGGGGTGGGGGTGGGGGCGGTCTGGGCGGGGCCTGGAGTCGGGGCAGAGGCAGGACCGGGACGCTGAGGGTTGTTCATGTGCTGAGCAGCAGGCCCGGTGTACGGCTGCCCATGGGGGTGGTTGTTCTGTTGGGGGGGGGGGGGGAGAGAAGAGGACGTTAGAAACGTTTGTTAATGTTTCAACACAAGATCATCTTCATTAATGTTTGATCAAAGCTGCTCATTTGTCAGGGAACAAAAGCAGAGCGCCGCTCGCTCTTTAATTTAATCCTTTCAGTCCTGCATTTCACACTCGTCTTACTCTATTTCATCGTGTTTCTAATTTCTGTTCTCTTTGCTCTTAAATGACTGTTTTAACTGCTTAGAAATGTCCTTTTATCTCCTTCGTTTGATGTTTGATGGAAAGTCTCTGAATATCATCGTTGCTGCAGAAAAAGCTATAACAGGTGAACCCGGGTGAACTACAGGACCCAGGTGATCCACAGGACCCAGGTGGACCCAGGTGGACCCAGCGGCGCCGTGAGACGCTACCTGCTGAAACTGCGTGGTTCCAGGAGAGTGCGGGTACAGAGAGGTGTCCTCGGGAGGGGAGGAGTCTTGATCGTCGGGTGCTTCCTGTTCGTCCGGCTCCTGGTGGACCAAGAGAAACGTTATCGCACATTAAGCTCCACCGTCCAAACAGCACACACAGATATACTGATGTTTATCAAGACGTACACAGCAGGAAATGCTAACTGTATTTTTGAAGGTAAACAGTGGGTAACAATGTTACGCTTGTGTGTGTTTTCAGTGAGGGGGGGGATCTAATACTCCAACGGTGTTAATTTATCGAGTAAATGAGGTTTAAATGAGGTTTAAATGAGGTCCGATTATCTGAGTGGGAGGACTCGACGCCCGAGAGCGTCCGGACGCTAACTCTGCAGAAACAAACGGCCAGCGGGAGCAAACTCTCCGACTCGGAGGTGATTTCAGCGCCGACGTTTGCTTGATTAACGTCGTCTTTCTCCGCTGCCAACAAACTCCGGGATTATTTAACGTCCGGGAGAAATAAATTGCAAATATCTCCTGGACGAAGAGATGCCATCACTAAGAAATCGGCCTTTTCTATCTGGCTATTATGAATCAAAACTTAAATGTTTTTCTTTTACTTTACGAGTGGACGACGAGATGGAGGATTGGCAACTTTGTTTGTGTGTTTGGTGACGGCAGATAAAACAATTAAAGTCTCTGTTGAATTAATTTATCATTCTGGCAGTAAAGCTCCCGTTCGTCTCTATTTACGTAACACTTTAACGACATAAATGCATATCAAAGAGGCACACGAAGAAAATGGAGCAAAGTTGACACAATGGGAACGTCTATGAGGACTCAACATGACACAATGCCTCTGCCTCTGATGACTACGGGGAATATATAATATAATATAATATAACATAATATAATATAACATAATATGGTGCAGGTCTGGCTAAAGTGTCGCCTGTGTTGGAGATCTATACATTGGACAATCTGTTCATTGTTTCGCTGCTGATTCTTTAATAAGAATGATTTTTTTTGTTCATTTCCTGCCTTTATGTTGTGGTGCCTGGAAATACTGACCTTCCCTGGGCTTCCCTGAGTACACTTGAGCTGTGTATGGAATATTACAGGAGAAGTGTGTCATTGGACTGGATTTGTCAACATAAAAAATACAAGTAACTTATTTTTTAAGTGAGAAACAAAAACAAAATAAAAACAAAGAAATGATATTTGTATGCATTGTGAACTGCAGCCATGAATCAAGACAAAACATATTCAGCATAGCAAACATAGTCATATAGCTGTAGCTCAGGTGGACATTAAACATTTAATGGCTTTTTACGGCTCCAATGAATTCATCGTCTATGAAATAAAATGATTAGCTAGAAAATCAGAAGAATCAACAAGCTGAAAAACCCAAACATATTATAAATGACAGGAGATCGAGAAGAAGACAAATTAATCGTTAAGATGTATATATGTATGTACAAATATATAGACGCAGTTAAAAACTGGTCATGTGATGCTATGGAGGGATGTAAAAGTTTTCCAATATTTCCAATATTCATATATCTGCCAGTAACAGGAAGACCCCTCCGTATTGACTTAGATAGAAAAGTCTGACAGTGATTTAGGCCCCGCCCACACGTACCAAAACAATCTTTTTTTCTCCGTTTTTCCTTGGCGTCGTTAATGACTCAGCGCGCTGTAGTACATACTCCAGGCCCTTATGTGGCGCTGTTTCTGCTACAAAAATACACCAAAAACGCAGAAGAAGACGTTTCTGGGACGTGGTTTAAAAAAAGTGCGTTTTCAGGCACCGAAAACGCCGGATCCGTGTGGACGGTCGGCCGTAACGCACAAGACTTCTTCGTTTACACACAAAAAACATTTCCGTGTGGGCGGGGCCTCAGACATCTGTCCTGAGCTACAGACGTTTTCCACTTCCATACTAACGACTGGCTCGTTAAGCTCAGTCACCAAACGACTAGAGGTTAACGTGTGTGTGTGTGTGTGTGTGTGTGTGTAGGGTGTGACGTCAGTGCCATTACCTCCTCGGGACAAAGTTCACAGGCCTTGGCGAGTGTCATACGTGCGCTGTGCGAACGCTCCAGGAAGTAGCCGTTGGAGGTCTCGTTGCTCTGGACCGGAGGGGACCAGTTGTTGTAGGTGTACTGGGGGTTTCCCGTGTACGGCCTCCTCTCCAGCTCGTCCCCCAGCCACTCCACCGCCCACGTCCACTTCCGCTTCAGGTCGCCGTTGCTCTGTGTGGAGAAGGAGAAGACGCCGATCAGAGAAAATATATAAATATATATGGCTCCACCTGTTGTGATCACGTAATGAGATCCTTTCTGATTCGGTAGATCTTGAGCGTACGTTCGATGGAAAGCTGGTAGAGCTGTAAGGACTGTGTCGTGAGGATAGAAAGCACCTTCATTAGGTACGCAGATGTACATAATTATCTTTACGTTAGACACTTAAGCATTTACTTATGAATATATATTTTTGGACATCTAAAGGAGGAAAAACAAAACAGCAGTATTGGAGCAATGTTATTCTCTTACATTGTACATTTTAAATGCATCTAAGATAGGGTTTTGTTTTGCAGACTAACGAGACGGGTCTACCTGTAGGATCTGGTACGCCACGGAGCAGTTGCTAAAGAGCGCCACCATGCACTTGATGCACTGGTAGGCCCGTTTCTGGTAGTGGTTCTTGGAGCGCTGGATGGTGTCGAAGAGCCCGTCTCGATCGTCGGGGATGCCCTTCAGCACATTGTGGATCCTACGCAAACCAGAAGAACTTTAATCTCCCACATTCAAAACAAATGACTCGCGATTTAAAAAAAAAAAAAGCAAGCAGCCTGCAGACCTGTGTGTTTGCCAGGAGTCCTCGATGAGCAGGATCTGTAGCAGCAAGTCCAGGTAAGGCCTCAGCTCATAGGTGTAGGAGTACGCCACCTGCAGACACACGACAACCTTGATGTGTGGTCTCGTACTCAATCACAGACGAGAACATCTCCGGGCCGAAGGTTTACCTGCCAGAGCAGCTCGCTGAGCACCGTGGAGGAGAACTGAGGGTTCTCCCAACAGCTGAAGCGGAGCAGCTTCACGGTCTCCTCAGAGTTGCTGCAGTCCTCGATGATCTTCTTCACGTAGCTGGTCCTCACGAACAAGATCTCGGCCACCAGCTGCTGCACCGGCATCACCGGGGCCGTCAGGTTGGTGTCACCGTACGGGTTAGGGAGAGGAGGGTTGCCTGGAGAAGGTGGAGAGGGAGTAACTCATCGGAAATGCATGGAGTCATTAGAGGCAGGAAGGTGTACGTATATATACACTTTGTCTATGAAAGCCCTCAGCTCCAAGCTCTGCGTACACAACACGGAGGCTCAGAGAGGCTGCTGTGTCAGTCACTAGATCCTGAGCAAGGATGAGACTCCTCATCGGGCTCAGACTTTCAGATTTCATGTGCAGCTGAAGGGTGAAGCGCTCACCGTTGATGGAGGACTGCATGCGCGAGGAGACGTCACAGCAACGGACCAGCTGGGAGACCACGGTGTAGAGCTTGCCCAGCTCGGCGTACTGGTACTTGATGGGAGGGCCGGGACCTTCATCCAGAGCGACCAACATGAAAGTGGCGGGGACATTCAGCTTCAACAGCTGAGTCTTTTCTGCCAAGCCTACGGGAGACGAGGAAGGAAGGGAAGCAGCGTTTTCAGTCCCTAAACATCAGGGATGAAAGGAACAGATGAACATGGCAGGAGTGTGGTCGCCGTGTGCTCCTTACCCAGATTGGCATACATGACAAAGAGGTTGAAGTACTGCTGCAGGTGACGGCCGTGTTCAGACACTTCTCTTCTGAGCAGGTTGAGTACGGCTCTCAACAGGTGGTCACTTAGACTGAGGTTATCACAGCCCTGATGTAAAAACACAGACGACACGGCAGGGTTACAACCACCAGAAAACCTCTCCGATAACCTCCGGAGCTCTGCCGAAGTCTGGCACGCACCTGAGTCGAGGGTCCTGGCGAGGCGGTGGGGGAGGGGCACGGACCGTCTTGCAGGGAGAAGTGAGCGATGAAGACGATGAGCTTGGCAAACGCACCGCGGACCTCAGCGCTCGGGCACTCGAGCAGGTACTCCGAGAACCGGTTGGGGTTCGCAAACAGGACTTTGTGTGCAAACCAGTAGCGTACATTCTTACTGTGTCTCAGCAGGATGCAGAGGGCGTCATACCTGGAGGGACGGACGAGGAGAATAATTATAGAAAACGGACAAAACGGAGATAAAACCCCCCAAAAAACCCACACAGAGAGGCAGACGGAGCTTACCAGTCACTGGCAGGACCCCGTACTATTTTCTTGGTGTGAAAACCTGTGCTGAAGAGGAACCTAGCAGCCAGCTGAGCACTAATCATTGCTATCTCCTCTGCCTCAGGCAGAAGATGGTCTTGGCCTGATAAAAAGAGAGCAACGGTGAAAAAAATACAGTGGAAAATCTCCCTGGTAACATGCTTATAAGACCTGATATTTTAGGAAGCTACCAAATTAAAAAAAGATGCACTGGATCGTTACAGAGAATATATCCTGTGTCTTTTGATGATTTTACGTTGATTGTGATGACCCGGACGCACGCAAAGCAAATTACTAAAACGTTGATATGTACATTATACAGTATTCCCACATCATATAGAAACGTGCACAGCAGTCTGCAAGTAGTCGGTAAATGAAGTGCTTTGCCTCCATCCTGCAGCACACTGGATATTAAAGCAGACTTTAGGCTTCAGGGAAGTTTATCCTAATTTTAGTCATAAAACACCTTTGTTCTTATATTTGGGGGATTATAAATAAAACGTGTTACATTGATGTTTACTCGCTGTAGACAGTCTGCACCTTAAAATCAGTCATTGTTTCATTAGAAATGCAATGTGCTGGACTACAGCTTAACTTATTATGAATAGTGACCTAAAATGCACCGAATGCTAGAAAATCACATGAATAACACAGGAGAGTTAAGACCAATCACATATCAAATCATACATTCACCGTTATGTTCAGCCAGTAGATGGGATTGTTAAAAAATCGACGTTTTTAAAAACATCCATCTGCTGAAAAGCATTTTGAAGAAGACACATCAGCATCTCAAACGGCTACGCAGCAGACCAAACATACTGATCGCTGCCCTCAAACATCTATTTTCCTGTGAAACATTACGAGACTCAGGTTCCATTAATAATGCAGCACACTTCTCGGCAGCCTGTGCTAAACGCGACCGACCGCCATAGCCTTCCACGGGGATGCGTGCATTATATTTCTGTTAGACAAGCAGGCTCAGGCAGATTTTAGTGATGAAATCATAACGGCAGAGGGGAAGCATTGAAATGTACAGCGGCGATCCGAAAGGATCAGAAAGAAGTCCTCTAGGGGTGGAGGGGTGGATATGCAGAGTCACGACAAGATACCGTGCAGCTAAAACAAATCACACAACACATGCAAGGATTGAATGCATGTTGTGGAACCAATCACAGTCATTCGTGTGTTGAATGACCAGTTATTAGCTTATTTTATCCTTCTTAATAGTGTAACTTGTGCCCATTTTGTATATTTTTGTCTCCAACTTGAGGTTTTCAACTTCAATAGGCCTTATAAAACAAATAGGTCAAATAAAATAAGTAAAAACAGCTACAAATGTTGTGTTCATTACAATATCTGTAGCAACGGCCAGATTAAGTGTTTTTTGTTGTGGTTTATGCTTCAAGTGTGCTTGTAACACTTCCTACCCAGCTCCCTAGATTCAGTCTCTTCAATCTTCTAATATACACTAAAAACAAATCGCCCACTGCATTAAAAACACACATTTCCCAGCACACACACACACACACACACACACACACACACACACACAGACACACAAACAAGAAGGAATCCATACCTGGAGGAGGGTTTAAATAGACACTGTTACAGGTCAGAAGTTTCTTAATGAACTGGAAATATTCCAGGCTGTATTGCATTCGGTTGTGCATGAATTGGACGTTCTGCTTGCGGACGCTGCACTCGATGACACCGGGCATCTTCACCTGATGCGGCTTGGTGGACGAGATGGTCAACTCCGAGATGTATTTGACAAGCTCGCTGTCCTTGTCCAGTGAGTCCATACGCTCATAGAATAGGATGTAGGCATTCCACCAGCGCTTCTGCCTCCGGTACGACATCCTCTTCATCATGTGATCGAACACCTCGCCCATGTATTCCCCTCCGAAGCACTGGTTCTTCATCTCCTCCTCGTCGTCCATCTTGCACTCGGTCACGTCGCCGTCGTCGAACTTATACCAGCGATTCTTCTCGCCGTCGCCCCCGTTCCTCTGGATGATGTAGGAATAGTAGTGTCCGCCGCTGGCCTGGCCTGAGTGGACCAGCACTCCCACCAGACGGTACTTGGAGCTGCCGGGAGGCGTGGGTTCGGAGGGCTCGTTCTGTTGGATCACCTGGTTCTCCGGGTTGACGTCGTCGCCCTCCAGCTTTGCCACGCCGGCTACCGTGTACGGCTCCATGTCCAGCTCCCTGGGGAACTCAAAGTAGTCATTGAACTTGATGGCGCACTCCCTCTCCCAGTCGTAGTCGAAGCGCTTCAGCTGGATGGCCAAGACGGGCGGCAGCTTCTTTATCAGCAGGCGCTTCACCGTGTCCACCTGACGAGGACGAGAGCAAAACACTACAGGTTGTCTCTCTGGCCCTTGATAATAAATCTCCAATTAAAGTTAATGAGAAAAGCAAACTGTGAAAGAGCCATTAAAGCCTCCATAGCACTGTATTAGCACATTCAAATATTGGCTGGCTACCAGGTGGGTACTCGGTTCTCACCTTCTTATTACACTTCTCACAGTGGTAGGCGTTGGCTCCCTCAAGGAGATCTCCTTTAACATACTGCTCCATGGAGTCCAACAGGTTCTGGTGGTTCCTGATGTCCACATTGAGCGTCGTGAACGACTCCTCACACTCATACCTGGCAACGCAAAACCTCTTTAGGCAAGGAGAACCCAAGATGATATTTGTGAAACTAAAAAGGAGAGGGGGACATTACCTGTGGGGGCATCCCTGACAGATCTTCTGGTCAGCGAAGGACCCGCCCAGCACCTTGCTCAGCATGGCGGGGTGGCCCAGGGCCTTCAGGGCTTCGTCCAGACTGTCCACCAAAGAGTTGAAAAACTCCAGAGCATCATGCTGCTCCCGCAAGTTCACCGGCTCACCCCATAATCTGACAAACACATGGAACCGGAGATGAGACAGTTAGACATCGCCAACTGCTTAACTGTCGAAACCGCTAAATTTAGTCTTTGAAAATACCTGAACTGTTTCCAGAATCCCCTGGGGACGTAGTACTGAAGTCTGGATGCAGCCAGGTGTCCAAAAATGACCTGTAGGTGGCGTAGTACCCCAATGTTGTACTCTTTTCTGTCCTCCGACTTACTGGAGGGTTTATCATCAAACTGATGGTGGTAGCTGAACACCTCATCACGAGGATCCACGTTACTCTGTGGAGGCAAAACGTACGGATGAAAAACATCCACATCCACAACTGCTCATTACTTTTTGCTACAGGGTGTAATTGCGTGACCCCAGATGGCCAGCTGATGATCAGATCACAACTCTGTACCTCATTCTCCTGCTTCTCATCCCCCGACATGTCGTCGTCCACGTCGGTGCCGGTGCCCTCAATGGCCAGGATGCCGTTGCGGATGGGAGGGATCATGTACAGCTGCTGAATGACAGAGTTCATATAACAGGTGGCTCCGGCGTTCTTCAAACCCACGAAGCCTTTGTTGGGCCGTGGCCCCACCGGAGGCAGGTACTCCCATTCTGTCAGTGTCTCGCAACCTGGAACAGGGGAAGGAACAACACAACTCAAGGATGATGTAGCTTGCGAATAGTCGTGTGAGATTTGCCTCGCCGGTGTGTGTTTACATACCCAAGTAGTACATGTCAGTAAGGGTGTCGACTATTTGCTTAAGGTTGCGAACACATCCGACAGCCAGCGCTACCAGGAGCTCAAAGCCGGCGTTGATGGAGGCCGGGGTGCTGCACACCGGGATGGCCTGCTCTGTGGGAAACTCGCCGCTCTTCATGTACTGCAGGTACACGTTAGACGCTGGGAAGATGAAGTCATCAATCAGCTCCTGATCGAGAAGAGAGGGACAAATAAGCTCCCAGTAATGTCATGATAAAGGAAACAAGAAAACAAATGTGTTAACATTATCAGGCGTGGTCTGTTTGTTCGACCTTAATGAGGTTCGCGCCTCCTTTCTCACAGCCGATGTAATACTTCTTCTCTGGTGTCTGGAAGGCTAAAAGCTCTTTGGTAACCCCAAGGTGGCCCTCCAGGATGGTCTCCTCCACCCCGGTCTCCCCAGTCCTCTTCACCTCATCCTAGTACAGGAAACACAGCGTGTATTATTACTCTGCCCCACACCAAGCCAGATAAACCGTAATAAAGAGCCGTTTTTACCCTGATCCGTTTCAGCCAGTCGATCTCGTTGTTGAGCAGCACCTCAGCATTTGGCAGGTTGATGTTGCTGTTATAGGCATAGTTCAGAAGGTGTCTGAGTAAAGTGAAGTAGTCTCCAGCGTGCTTGGCTCGCTCCTTGGCCGTACTCTGTGGACACGGGACGATTTGAAATGAAGGATGGTGTAAGCAGTTAACCGTTAAAAATGACACTGTGGTGATGCGTCATAATGCACACGGACAAATGGCCGTCTTTAAGAGGACATTAGCCGCTCACCCCCAGCACGGTGAAGAGGAGGGTGATGAAGAAGAGGAGGGGTCGATGGCCCATACAGCACCTCGTTGCCATCAAGAAAAACTGCTCCTGGGCCATTTGACGCACAGATCTGTGCAAGACAAATGACAATGTCGCCATCCTGTTAGAACTGTGAAAGTCTGGAGACCAGGCCGTTAGAACGCTGAATGGGTGTACTCACTTGCTGTGGCAGTGAAGCAGCAAGTCTATGATGAAGGTCTGCCAAGCCTTCTCCTTACTGAGCGTGTCCAGCGCCGTTGGCATGAGGGCAAAACACAGTGTCATCACCTCCAGGGCCTCGCAGCACACCTGCTCATCCTCCCCATCCGGCTCCTTGGCTGCATTAGTCTAACGGGGGAAAAAAGGGACAATGAAAGCCATTATGCAAAAAAAACAACAACAAATATACAGCGTTGCACATTTTTAAATGCCTAATTCCTCTAAGCCCATCAAGAGCTCTTTGTCTCTTGGTTGTACCTTGCCCTCTTCGGGGGCCGATCCATTACGGTCCTGCCTCCTCGGTTTTACATCATCTATTATGGAAGTCTGTCCTGCTCTAATGTGCTCCTGCTTATTATACTTGTACAAACTCTCAAACAATCAAAAGGCAACGTACCTTTTCGTAAATCTTGCTGATCTCTTCATTTGAACTGAAGACGAGCTGCACTGTACCACAGCCGGATGCCCACACTATTTTCTGTACCGCTCGGATCACACAGATGTCTGGGATGTACTTCGATGCCTGGAAGCAATTCTGGTGAAATAAAGAGCGATAGCAACCACTCAAACAAATATCTATACATGACCATTACTAGTATTCTAAAGCGTACAAACCTCCATCCATTTGCTTACATTTTCTGTTACCTCATCAGAGATCTGCTGGGCCAGGCGGATGGCTACGTTGCGCAGCATGCATTCGGAGGCGGGGTTAGGGATGTTTTGCAGGGCACTCTGGAGGACCAGGGCCTGGTCGTGAGTGGCCTGATTAATCTGTACAGAATGCAGGGCAGGTGATGGGGGTGTGGAGAAAGATGGAAATATGTCAGAGATGGCAGTCGACGATTGAGGAACCGGTCATACAGGTATGTCTGTGTGTGTAGCGTCCTAACCGGTGAAACAGGAATATTCCCTTCGGCGTTGGGCTGGCAGGCCTCGGCCACAGCCTTCACATGCCCGAAGCCTACAGCGGTGAGGAGGAGCTTGGCGATCTTGAGCGCATTGAGGTAAGCCCCGCGGCGCGTCTCCATGTCCGCCGATGGGAGGAAGTTGTTCCTGGTGAGCATGCTCAACACGAGGGGCAGCCCACCGCTTTTCAAGAAGTTATACTGGAAGTCACTGGCGTCCTCGCCCAGAGTGGCACTGGCTGGCATCAGCAAAGCATAAACGACCTGGAACACGAGGAGGAACGGCGTGAAGCTTCTTGTAGAGCAACGTGTTACAGAGACGTCTAACAGGGCAGGATTGAACATTTTTATTCACTGAACTTATGCAGCCAATTTAGTAATTTTTCCCTGGATGACAGCCTTCAGTATTTATATACTGCACCACGTTATGAGTGCTAATAGAGTTCTAGTGCTGCTGTTAACACACCAATCAACACGCTCACAACTACATCACGAGCTAGACAAGCGGAGAATGCAAAAAAACGCTGTTACCAGGGCACAAAAAGTATCACAATATGCAAAGCACCAACACACTGAGACCCACCTCAATGAGGTAGAGCACTTGTGAGGGTGAGGGGCCGAAGAACCGCGAGTCCAGCGGAGGACTGAGGCTGTTCTCGCCGAGCTTGGCGTGGTCCAGACACACCGCCCGGAGATTCTCCACGGTAGTGTTATCTGAGGAAACGGCATCAAACAGACATGAATGAACGTAACGTTGCCCGTGTGTGTGTGTGTGTGTTCATGCATGTAAACTGGCTGGATAACAGAGAGCACAGGTGCATGCGTACCTGGCGGCATGAGTTTCATGAGAACTCGAGCTCCATCTCTGAGCAGTGGCATGTTGAGGTTGCAGCCCAGGTCAGCCACCTGCCACAGGAAGGAAATGTAGCGCAGATGCAGCGACATTATCTGCGAGATAGGAAAGAGGGCGTTAAGAGAACAGCCGATAACAAACACACGATGACGCAAACGACCGTAATCTTCAATTCAGGGGTTCGAAAATTTTCACGTTGTAATTTGGCTGCAAAAAAATAATGATGTACAATATACGGAAACTGCTCACAACAAGGTATGTGGATTATCTTGAGTAAATGCGTTTTATTTCTATAAAGAGACATTTTAAGAATGTTTTTTTTTGTAATTTTACGGCTCTTTGAGAGAGGAAGATTATATCGGAGAGGAAGAAGAATTCACTACGGCCGATACAGGCTTTAACAGTATCTGTGCTGAAAACTCACCACGCCGGGAAGACAGCTCTCCACCTCGGGGTTCGGCCCATCGCTGTAGTGGTTGCCGTGGTTACCGGGCGAGCCAGTGGACGAGTCAGATGAACTGTCTGGGCTTGAAGGCATGTTGGCACTCACCTGGGTCAGCTTGGCCGTGATCAGCTATACGATTAAAAAAAGTCATTAATTAACCATGATGAACATCAGTTCAACTGGAATTTTGGCTTCAAAACAAATGCAGTAAAAATTCATCATTAATAGTATAAATAAATGAATGCAGAAAGAATAAAAAGTCCAACATTCTCACCGTTTTGTCCTTCAAATTGAGCTGTCCAATCAGCTTCCGGTCATCGGCTGGATCAACCACCTCCCCACCAATGAAGAGCTCGATCTTGGTATGTGCAGCGTTGGCTTTGATCCTGTTCAGGATGCCACGGCGAACCGAGCCGATTGTATCGTTGGTGTGTGACCAGATGTCCAAGTCGTCCACCTGACGCCCCTGGTTGGGGAAACGGACGATCAACGTGATGTGCTTCCCACGGAAAGCTCTGCAAGAGAAAAACATGGAAGAAAGGTTGCCTTGAAGTTTCTGTGACAGAGGGAAGACACCTGGGAGGAACACGGCAATGAAGGTGAATAAACCAAGTGGACTCTCGGTGCCTTTTTTCTGGAGCTACACCCTCAAAAAGGATGGAGGTGCTCTGTTATATATCGTGTTTTGAGAAAGGCGATGCGCATGAATAATTTCAATGTGTGACCTGTGTATAAATGCTCACTGCAGTCTCTGGCAATGACGTTGATTTTTCTTGTCATTTTGTGAAACAAAGTACCTTGACATGGGCAGTATAGTCCTCTCCTCGTGGTAGTCGCTGTCACACTCGTTGATGTACTCTTTGAGCACAGTGAGAACTCGCACCATGCGGATGGCCTCTTGGCGAGCGCAGTTGATGCTGTCTTTGTCTCCATCTAACACACACAGCGTGTCATAGGACGCCTTCAGACGGTCGAAACACGACTGGATGAAATCCTCGTGAATTTCAACCTGAAAGGGAGACAGAAGGCGGGACGAGGAAGTTACTCACCGTAAACCTGCACAGGAAGGAGACCAACAAACAGAACAAAGCAGATTAAACTTCAGCTGGAGCTGAAGCAGAAAGGCCAAGGTACCTGATTGACTTGCAGTTTTGGTCCGAGGTTGGTGTAGATCTCTTTCAGCAGGTCTATGGCTCGGCTGGCAATGTCATCGCTCCCTTGAATCACCACCTGGAGGAGAGGAGAATAAGATTTTAAAAAGAGCTGAGCGTCAGACTTTCATACACACATGTCTCTGGAGGTCTGAAGCACTAAAGCAAATTTATTATTTACGGCTCAGAACACAAGAAGGGACAGGACACAATGCACTACAGGACTTTCTCTTGCAATATAGTGTAAAACAGACAAAACCTATTAGAATTGGCTCTGGGGGGAAATGAGTTCTTCAAAACACCTGTCATACCTGTGTCCACCGTCAACTTCCCTTTTGTTGGGGCAATTCCTACATCAAGGCTACGATGACAAGTGTACAGTCGTGACAAACTGCATCTTTTGTTCACATGTGCACCAAGCAAGGACCCTTAAATGAAAGCTTTACTTATATATCAGGGCAGAACGCGGGAGTGAAATGTCAGCCTAACCAATCACAGTTACATTGCTCGGGACAAAAGTATCTGCCAAATGAATACAATGTAAAAGCGAGGTACAACCAAAGCAGCCACAGTAGATCAAGGACAAGTCTTCGAGAATAAGTCCCTCATCCTGCCACAAAAGCTCGCGGATGCATGAAGCAAGGTAGTAAGATGAAAGTGTTTGGAGAGGATGGTGAGAAAGAGGTAGAGGACGTTTTCTCACAGAAGGTTCTCTTCAAGCAATTTCTTACGACATAAAGGTAGTGCTGGGCGGTATGACCAAAAATGTATATCACGGTATTTTTCAAAATGATATCGGTTTCACGGTATTTGACGGTATTTTTTTTTTCAAGCACGACTGGGTGTTAACCTAATTTTCTAATAATTTAGAGAATAATTACTGCAGTAAATTGGCTTGGACTGACATATTTTAATGTCATAAGGAGTGAATATTGTAGAAAAACATTAATGTCCACACTAGCATTAATGATGTGAAGGAATCAGAATGCATGACTGTTGCAGTCAAAATACAGAACCCTTTATTGTTTTGCAACTTGAAAAAACATCTTTTGTAAACCAACTGGCTACACAATGTAAACAATACGTCTCCTGTAACTGCAATATGAAGACTTCTTTATCCACTGGACATCAATTAAGGCAACATCCATAAATAATATTGAAACAAATAAATAGTTCCACAGTTTGCTTTTCTTGTCGTAGGCAGTCCCCCTAGCAAACGTGTCTTTGAGTGACATTTGACTCGTCTCTTCTCCCGCAGTGCGAACAGCGGCTACAACTTTAGCCCGACGGCATTTGCAGAATATTGTTGTTTGTTCGACGTCGATTTTTTAAAGCCGAAGAATTTCCAAACAACAGACACGGCTCCTCTTTTCGGCACAAGTTCTTCTGTTTCATTGCTTGCTCGTTCGGAACTTTCGGCGAAAGTTTCGGCGAAAAAAAGAAATGGATAAACACGGCGAAAGTTTCGGCAAAAAGAAACTTTCGCCGTGTTTATCTATTTTTTCACCGCATCTTACGCTCAACACAGGCTGTGCTCTCGCATGCTGCTTGTTTGGTGCAGCTGCTAAACAGCCCCCTCTCAAACAATGTCCGGCGGCGCGACGTTCCGCCGCTCTGCGTTCCCGACGTTCATACGCTACACACTCACCGGTATTGGGGTATATGAAAAATGCATATCATAAACAAAAAAAACACCGGTATTCGGTATGAACCGGTATACCGCCCAGCACTACATAAAGGGATTCTGTTGACTGAATGGCATCTGGTCAGCAGGGTCACACAGTGCAACTGGTCATTAAGTCAAAGCTAAAGACTGAACACATCACTCTGTGATTCCCAAAAGAAGTGTATTGCTCTCCCTCTCTGTTACACAAACACTTGATGAAAATGATCCAACTAAAAAACCTTTAAATTCAGCGATCTGTGACTAGTTTGAGCTCTCTGTTCCAGTTGTCAAACTATATTGAATGTATATAGTGCAAAAAAAGGCACTTTAAACTATCTCCCTCCCTCTCCATCAAACCAAAACGTCTGTTTTTTTGTGTGCCGATTGCAACGATTCTCCTCACCCTCCAGAGGTAGTCCAAGCCTATTAGTTCCAGGTCATCCATCATGTAGGCCCGGCGCTTTGCCACCAGCTTGCCCTCCCTGCAGTTGACAGCCTTGAAGAACCTCTCAAAGCATTTCATGCCATTCTCCGTCAGCAGAGACGGGTCCAACTGCAGGACGTTGTTCTCAAAGAAGTCCTTATTGATGTCTGGGTCCAGGTCTGGCTCGTCACCCATCAGCTTGGAGTACCTATCGGGTGGCAGGAAAGTCACGGCATTGAAAACTTTTTTGATTTTGCGAATGGAAGGGAATTAATTTGAGCAGAAGGCAAGAAGAGATCAAACTGTACCATTTGAAGCAGGCCTCACGGTCACAGAGAAACACTGCATTCTCAGCCAGACACTTCCAGATCTGCTTCGCCTGAGGAGCACACAACCACAGCTGACCGTCTTTTAGCAGGAACCTGGAGAAAAGACAACAAAACACAGAAAATCAATATGGACACTTTGTAGCCTCGAGGTTAGAGAAACATTCTTGTGAAGGTCATGTAGTCCGTCCCACACTTGCATCATTAATAGCTGCTGGGAGGGGTGAAGTCACTGGGTACCACTTGCTTCTCCCTAATTGCCCACTATAGTCCTTGAACACATACTTCAATTGAGTGGCTTCGTAGCTGGAAGACTTGTGTGTGACAGTGACGTTATTTCAAGGCGGAATATGCATGATAATTAAGGGTTTTAGATTTCTTCCATTCCTAGTTCTAGTCTCAGCTTTGACTAAAATGTATATACATTTGATGTATTTGTGTGCGAGATGTGATACCTCAGGAAGTTGAGTCGTTCCTGCACTTCCTGTACATGGCTGTAGCGGCTTCCTGGTCTGACCGTCTGCGGGTCAAACTCGGCTTGTTCTTCTGTAAAAGCACACATAATAGACACTGGTCAGACTGCCGACGGTGCACATCCCCGATCCGACTGCCGTGCCGGTGAAAAGTTAACGTGTACAACAGACGTACCTTTGGAGAACTGCCTCATGGTCTCCATGTAGGCCGAGAGGTTCTCGGCCACCAGGGTGACCAGAGCGTGGTTATGCTGCAGCTGGTTGATCAGATCATGGCGGTAAAACACATGAGGGCTTCTCTGGGTTTGACTAAGGAGAGAACAGCGGGAGGAGTGGAGGTTGTAAAGGGGACAAAAACAGAAATTCGCTGAGGAAGCAAGGAAGACTAATAAACTGGGTA
Source organism: Eutrigla gurnardus (assembly GCF_963514095.1). Classification (NCBI taxonomy): domain Eukaryota; kingdom Metazoa; phylum Chordata; class Actinopteri; order Perciformes; family Triglidae; genus Eutrigla; species Eutrigla gurnardus. The sequence goes on from NC_139926.1 coordinate 24,992,939, forward strand.
AGAATGAAGCTGATACACAATTTAACACAATTTCAAATATATATATATAAAAAAAAAAAAACACAGCATGACTGATTTCTCATTTGTTTCCGTCGGGGACATAAGGAAAGCAGCTTTTTGGTGTATTTGTGTATATGTGTGTGTCATAGAATAACCAGCAGAAGAAGTCATATCAATGGAGGTCATTTCCTGCCTTGTTTTCCACATAAAGAAGGTTTTTTATGTTTTGACAACTAAACTCAAGAACCAGATGAGCCTGCAATTTATGATTTTTTTTATATAACAAGATGTGAATCTGCCAAAAAACAAACATTAAAATTCTGCTGTTACATTGAGACTAGATTATTTATCTGCAGTGGCTAGATTATGCTGAACAGAGCAACAGCTACTACATCTCTCTAGAATCATTACCATAAATCTGAGTGGGTTCAAGGCATGAAATACCCCAGATATTTTTGCATTGAGTGATTTGTGCTGAAAGGAGCTGGCATCAAGAAGAACGGGGGCTCCATCTCAAAGGACCTTTCATTTAGTTGTGCAACTGTCTTGACTAAAGGACTACCCTGTGCATGCACTATGGCCTGCTGTGTTCGGTACTGAGAACGTGCACAGAAACCGCCACCAAGTGCTCTCGAGAAATTCTGCACATCAGACGAATCCCAAACGTGTGGTAGAAATGATGCTGACGGAAATTGCATTCAATATAAACAAACCATTTGGTCTCAAGCATTTTTTTATTTATTATATTGCTGAATAAGTAAATCAAAAGAATATTCTAAGAATAAACATAATAATAATAATACTTATTAGAGCCTATTGGATTATATTTTATTTTATGTGATTGTGACCACAGCTTTTCCTTCCATTAATCAATGATCTAGTTTGTCTTGAGGCCTCATTGTCATTTTCTTAAACCTAAACTCAAAGGCTGCAACGAATGTGATGGGCGAGCATCAGGGTTGCCATGGTTACGCACAGCTAAATAATAAAAAAAACAAAATACGAGTATTTTGCCTGAACTACACACGTTCATCAAGACGCTGAACACGAGATTAGATGAGGAATCAGTCATTTGAGATGAAACCCAAGAAAGAATTGCTTAAGCGGATTCATAACAGAGATTAACATTTTATATCATATATATAGAAATATATACATCATAAACATATCAAAGAGAAAGTCAGACTTGACGTGAAACAGAAAAAAAGGTAGAACCCTGGAATAAGCACTCAACTTACCCCACTAAGTTCGTTTGTATGTTAATTGCCATTTTCTTTCTGAAAAACAACAGGCATGTATACTACATGTTTTCTACAACGACTCGAATAAAAGCACTACTTCAAATCAAAAATGATTTACCATTAATGCTCAACAATGTGACTTCATATCAAGCTTGCAATTCTTTCACAAATGTACCAAAGTAAGGTTAAGTTAATGTTTCTGACAGCTCAAGTCCTTATCAAATGATTCACTGCCTTTTTCATGAGACACATTTTAAAATCAAATAAACACAAACACTAACTTTTAATATTTACAAGCTAGCAACCAGACTAGATAGATAACTAGTTAGTCAGCTATAGACAAGTGGGAATTCTGTCAGGTTGGATGTGATTGATTCGGCAACATCCTCCGTTAACTTTGTAACAGTACAACAAAGCAAACTACGTGTATGTTCAGCTCCTTCCAGTGTACTAAAAAGAAAAGTGAGCATCCCTTGCCCGAAACCACCCAACTCCTAACAATAAAAAAGCCCCTAAAAAGCGTCATATCTTGCAGTGATATGACACTAAACTGCAGGTTCATTGACACTCTAAGCAGTAGACTTGACATGCAAATGTAGTAACGCCAGAAGTGTCAGCTGGTCAAAATTAAGTGGGTGCATATTGCTTTTCTTTCAGGTGTGCATGCATTATGTGCAAAAGGTTGAATTGAGAGGATTATGTGAAATAAACACTTCATACTTGCTAACGTTAGCATCTCCCTGAATACATTCCTGTAATGTAAAATGGATTGTTACTTTGACCTTACCTGAGGTTTTGAGGGGCTTCTCCAAAGAGGCTACAGATTTCTCTGATTTGCTTCAGGGCAGGAATCACCCATTTGTCATTGGTTCGCAGCTCCTCTATGAAGCGATCTATCCACTGAATCTTTTGCGTGTCCCTGTCCTGTGGGCGTAAAATTAAACATCCTCAGTATGTTGACGAGGTCAAGTCCTTCATTTGTTATTTTTGCATGCCATTCAACACATTCACATTTAAAACTGTACCTGTGAGCAACTGTAATCTAATATTTTGATGTGAGCACTGAGAGCCTGGTCCATGATGTCTACAGGCACATCGTCGCTGTGAGCCAGGTTCCACAGCAGGTTCAGGACCTTATGGGCCATCACTCCGTCCTTATCATCCTCGGCCAAGCGCCGGATCAGTTCCAGCAGTTTTTCACGCTGCTTCTTGCTGGCGTTGGTCCAGCTTGCCTGCAGAGGAACAACCCGAGGTTGAGGTAGCAGGCATAGCAGTATGTTGCCTTTATGCAGCAATTCAACAGTTAAGCTAGAACTAAGAGAAAAGACACTTTTTAATCTGTAAATGAGTGACTAAAGAATACAGCTCAAACTCACCTTGAAACAGTCAAAAAGGTGATCAAGCTGCTCGGGTGAGAAGTCCCACGCCAGCTTGGCCAGGAGGTCATGAACATTCTTCACAATGGCCTCATGCTTACCAGCCTGCACATGAAAGACACATTTAAATACCAATCGTTGGTGGCATTTATCCAATCAAACATTAGAGCAGACACACCTGGCAGAGATCTGCACCTTTCTAGTTAGAAATGATCTACATAAGTGAATAGACTCAACAATTACTTATAAGAATATTACTAAAAACATCCGTTAGTTGCTGTGTACCTGAGCCGCCCAGATGTTGTCCAGATCCTGCATTGTAAGAGCTTTTTCTTTGATAACGAAGCGAAGGATCTTTTCCAGTTTCTCTACGTACTGCGGCTGGTGCAAACTGTCCCTCAGCACAATGGACAGGATGTGGTTCTGCTGAATCCACTCCTGACATGGACACAGAGGCGAGGTGTATATAAGTCAAAGGTTAAATGGATTTGCATTTATATATTGATAAAGTCCCCTTCTATTCTTTAAAACTGAACAAGGAGGAGCCGGGGATCAAACCGCCGATCTTCCGATTAGCAGCCGACCGAGTGAGGAGCTGAGCTTACCGCCATGCGCTCTGCGGTCAGCCACTCCTCCTCTTCAGGGTTGTGCCGATGAGTGTAGTAGGACACACTGGATATCACCTTGTTCACTTCATTTAGTGCATTCATTTTGCCGTTAAAAGAAGAAATTTGCAATAACCTGGTAATAGAAAGGACCATTATTTAATTAAAATCAAATAATAACGGTGCATGAACTCCAATAATAGGCGTGACCTTTTGATACTCACCTAAGAATCATTTTTAATCTAAAAATCTCTAAATTCTTCACGGTCTCCTCCTGCCCCGGTACACGAGAAGCCAGATTCTTTAGAGACTTGATTATCATGGACAGTGCGTCGTTTTTGGCTTCATTCTTGGCCTCTTTCTTCAGCTCCTCATCGGTGAGATTCTCTAGAAACTGGGGAACCATCTCGATGACTGGAAGGAAGTACTTCTTTACCGTGTGCAATGTGAGGAACTCGTAACACTGGCCAAAAGGCCTGTAACAGAGAGAAAAAGGTTGACATGACAGCGTTACACTGAGAGCACGTGAGAAGGTTAAGGAGGAGACAATCAATGAACGATGAAACGACAGCCTCACTTGATAAGTGCAGCGATGATCTGGACGTTCAGTGCTTGGCCGCTCATGAAGCGATCGTGCAACATTTGAAACCCGTTTAACGTGCCAAATTTGTTTATTAAGTCCACCAACCAGCCCTGTGAGAAAACAAACAAGAGAGAACAACACAGTGAAGATGTTGGCTTTGAGCTGCTGAAATTAAATGACCTGTGGTTGGCCACGGTCGCTCCCGTCACAGGCTTTGTTTTCTAAAGCATGAAAACAGAGCAAACAGGAGGTGCAGAAGTCTGGAGCCCAACTTCAACGTTTCACACATTTAGGTGCATTCCAAAAAGTCTGCGAGGGCGTAGGGCTGTCCTGCTGCCAAGTGCTTTCTCCAGCCCTGTAGTATGCATACTACATACAAAGTCTGCAGGTTTGCCATCTTATAGAGTAAATATATTATTTGGCATTTAACTCTCGTCTGTTAGGGAAAGAGCCTGGAAGACACTCAAATCAGGCAGGAAAAAACTAAATGCACATCATTTTTTCATTACAGTGTTGCTATATATCACCAACAACGTGTTGTCATGTTCACGGTTCATGTTTAAACCATTTCAAGCCCTTGCAACCCGACACACTCAACCTTTCACAAGGTGACATCAGTTTGGTCCCCGAGAGTTTAGGGCTAAAAGGCCTTCGGGGGTCACAAACGGATAGGGACTACGTTTCCCAAAGATCATTAAGTACATCATGCTGAAAGGTTTTTATGGATTTTTATGTTTTAGCCCAATGCTGCAAAAACAACCTGCCTCCCCGAGCTTTAATGACGTCAACAAAACGAACGCCTTTTGTTGTTGTTGATATGTTAAACAATTACAAGCTTGAAAAAGAACGATTTCATGCGTCGGTTAAATTTGAGAAAGAGATCCAAAGCATTGAGGAAGAGGCAGAGCGTCAGAGGGGGCTGGGACATACTTCAAACAGCTTTACCTGATGAGACATTAAACTGCTTATTTTTAGCATAATAAAAAAAAAACAGTAGAAAAATCTGACTTAATAGTGGTACCCTAAATAGTCCTGGGCCACATGCCAACAGAGGCAGACAGACAAGCAGGGCTGCAGCACTGTTCACACTGACCCCATGCCCACGCTGTATTCATCACTTTTCACTGTAATGCCTATTCTCTGGTGTATCCACCCTCTCTTTTATACAATCTGCAATCTGACACAGGCACTAAGCGTCCTGCAGACTGTGAGTTTCATATCGTTTCATTATCAGACTGCTCCAGAGAGGGATTCTCTTTATTTCATAAGGACCCTGAGGGTGAGGCTAAAACGCCACTCTATGGATTCTGACTGGGAGGAAGAAAGACACGCCGACCGTCCTCTGGAGGACGAGAACACGAAAAACACGACAGATCGATTTTTTTGTTGTTGTCATGCATGCTTTGTCTTGAGTAGTAACTGTTAAAAGTGTGTCGTAGATAATCATCAGATCACAGAACGAAGGGCAGAAGCGTAAGTCTGAAGGATCTATGATGAGCCTCAGAAAACATTTTCATCCTTACAACAACAACAAAAGAATTCATGTTGCAGTGGTGCTTCACCTTGGGAGAGCGTGGGTCTGGTGGCCGGGCAAAGAGCTCATCGTCGGCCAGCTGTGCTCCAGCAGGGACAGTCTCGGAGGGCCGTGTGCCATTGTAGATGTGGAACTTGCAGTGAGGGTTGGTGGCCATGGCCAGTAGCTCCAGTAGAGGGAACCAGTCCTGAGAGAGCTTGGCCACACACAGCTCCACCAACCGGTGTGTGTTATTGATGATACACCTCTGTAAAAAAAAAAAACAAGGGGTTGTGGGTAGGGATAAAAATGACATGTTAATAATTAGATTATGAGCGGCAGAGATGGAAAGCAAAAGCGGGCGAGGAAGAGGATTATTTGGTTTATTTAAAATAATCCTGCATTTTGAGCTGAAAATCCAGGGTTTTCCTCACATAAACACACCTTTTTGTTAATAACAAGTGAATGTCACTACTGCAACCCGGACATTAATACACTGTACCTGGAAATATGAGAAACACTATATTATTCATGGATTCTGCCCAGTTACGCTGCAGTCAAGCGAGCCTCGATAGAGCAGCTGCCACAGACTCATATCCCCACAACAGACGACCCGTCACTAACATACATCACTCACATTTTGACGCTATTATCTCACATCATGAACACGTATGAGGTGAAAACTTCAGATTTCCCACATAATCAAATAAAAAGAGTGCCTGCGTATCGTACATGTAATTTTATCTTTTAACACTAAAACTCAAGGAGAGCTTGGATTGGAGTACTCACATTTCATTGCCATGTCTGTAAAATACAAATAAAGAACTTTAAACTTGATTAATAAAAATATATCAGTCCTCGACATGGGACTGACTCATCGAAGCATTACAAAGAAGCTTTCAGAGATCAGGAAAGTCATGAAGTTTACTGACTGCAAGCATTTTGAGTAGCAGTGAAACAGAGCAAAAAAGTGTTTCCCCGTGTAACGGACTGAATTACAGGTTATAGATTTTAAAAAATGTGGTCAAGATGATTTAAAATGTGAAAGGATGCTCCTTTTACGACCTTGTCTTATTCACTGGTTTTATCATGAAAAGGTTCCAGAGATCAATCTCCTTAATGCAACACAACAGCCAGCCTCAGCTACTTGGAACAAACGGATCATTGATTGATCACTCGTGGCGGTGCCTCTTTCCCCTCAGCTCGGAGAAAACCAAACAGAAAACTCAATTTACAGGCAGGAGCCAGGTCTGAACAATGCGTGCATCCAACGAGATAAGGGCAAAGATGTCACAGAATAAATAAAGCTAAGGTGACGATGCCGAGTCCTTCCACCGGACAATAAATAACCTTTGATTCCTCCCATACAAATAAGTACAAAGATGGTTATCCTTCACCACTTAAATTCAGATTTGATATGCTTTATAAACCCAAGGCTTATTTTCTTGAATAAAATCTGAAAAGTTGAGTCCATAATGTACATTATGGGTTGAAAAAAATCATTTTCTTTTATCAATTTTAGAACCAATATATAAAGAAATAGTGAAAACTCACGTGAATCTCAAACTTCCAGCCACTGACTGCCTCGTCCGTCAGGATCTTTGTGAAGGAGATGGTCAGACCATCTCGGAAAAACCTCTGACATGCCTCACACTTCACATCCAGTCCTGCAAAGAAAGACATTGCATATAAAATACCGCAGCATTCATATTCAATGTACTGCGGAGTGAAATGAAAGACGCTGAAGAATGTGAAGGACACGAGGGAGGTACAAAGCCCGATGCAGGTTCTCAACTGATTTCAGCGAGTTACATTCAATTATCGTGAATATATTTTTATATAGATAAAGAGGAGGATTGGGGACCCCTGCTAAAGCTGCTGCCCCCGCGACCCGACACTGGATAAGCAGTAGACGATGAGGTGAGATAAAGAGGAGGATATCAAAAGGCAAATCTGTAAAAGTTTCAGTTAGCAAATGGCCTTGGTAAGGGCTGTTCTGATGTGGTTTTATAATTCGGGGGCTTCTGACAACACAAGATGAGTATATATTTTATATTATTATTGAGTCGATTCAGAGAGCATTTAATAGTAAAGAAAATTCAAGAATATTTCTCAACATCCTGTAATAAGCAGGGGAAGTAGCCTGAGGAAGTTAATTTATTTGACTAATTGTTTATTCTCACAACATAATTAGTGCAGATAGAGTAAAAGTAAAGTGATGATAAATCCGTGATGAAAATAACAGAAGAAAATAATGACAAAATGAATCATCAACTACATTTATAATCTACTAATTGCTTAAGTTATTTATCAAAACAGAAAACATTTGTTCGTTCCAGTTAAAATGTGAATATTTGGAGCTTTTGTAACTACATATCTTCTCAAACCAAAAATGCAATTTGAAGATGGGGCTCTGGGAATAATAATCAATATTTTCAGAGATTCTATCGTCAACTATAATCAACATATTCAACGGAACATTCTTTATATTCCTACCTTTTTTACTCAGGTCAATAGCAGCTTCCAAGAGGACTTCTAACTCTCCTTTTGGCAAAACTGGAACAACCCAACGAGGCCTGGGAGAAAAAGAAACATGAATCAACAAAAGGCATACAAAGTCAAGAGAAAGAGTAGAAAATGTTTAACTCGAGTCAAAAAGTTGTGTTAATCACAAACTGTATGAAAATGTAAGTGAAACAACGGTTTCTGTGAGCACCTGTAATGTTGTGAAACCGGTCCAATTCACAGTTGCTTGACAAGAAAGTAAACTTAAAAAGTTACCCTGTAGCGTTTTCAACCACCTAAAAACACCTATTATTAGTATTCTATGTAACTTTCTACGTACAGTGGACTCGTACAATTGTGCCACATCAAATTCACCCAACGCTCCTAATTTCAGATAATTGCCACCTGCGTGTGTAAAAAAAAAGGCAACCAAAGAATAAAAACGTTGTTTGAAGATTGAAGTTCTGCTTTTGGACATCCACAAAGTTTTAACTGCGTCACCAGAGGTAATTAAGGGACCGGCTAAAGCCAAGGAATTGAGAGAAAAAAATAACGAGTGCTGTAAATGCCTTGTCGCCCGAGGGTCGTAATAAAATGGAGAAGAAATAGTTTGATAAGAACCTGCCTCGCCACAGCAAAGAAAGAATATGTGACACAGTGGTGATGTTGCATTGCCAGCCGTTGTCTAGGGATGTTTCCCTGGACAGCGGCTTGCATAGACCTGCATGTCAAGAACCCTCCATCCGTCTCCGCCGATATCAAGACGCCGACTAAAGACATGGACTCACTAAGGCATTCAAAAGAAGCAAGCCAGCCATGACACGCCTGGTTATACTCAATGTTGGCCTTATTATATACAGAGATAAATTAATCTTCAATAAACATCATGGATAATTTCTGTCTGTTTTTAAGAAAATGCGTAAAAGTAATGAAATATACAATTCAATAGTGAAAGACTTGAGTTTGGATAGCAGCAGACTAAGTACACGACTTCTAAAATGGGTCTGGACGTAAATGCGTGTTCGAAGAATGAGGAAATTCTAAAATACCAGAAAAATGGTGAATGCAGCAAGTTGGCATCACTTGTGCAAGTCCGTTCGTACGAGTGGGAGTTGCATGAGGCCCAGTATTTCTGTGAAGGGGTCCACGTTGCGTATGCATGCCGTGTGCAGAATAAGAGGATGAGGCGTGTGTCGGCACGTGATAAATACCTGTTGATCATATCATCCAGCTTGGCTAGGTCAGTGTGAGGGAAGGCGGGCTCCTCCTCTTCCAGCTGAGGGGGTCCATCCCCTTGGCCCTGCTCATCTGGTGGGCTCACTGGAGAGTTCTCATTAGATGAGTTAGGAGATGATGTCTGCAAACGAAACAGACAATCAAAATCACACAACGTCCGTTCATCTCTGCGGTTGCATCCTATAAACAAAATCAGGAAGCAAAAAACACCCAGAAAATCGAATTCCAAGAAGTATGGTCGCACAGCTGGTACTGTCATTGTTATTTTTGTGTGTGTGGTGTTTTTTTTATAGTGTGACAGCAACAGGAAACGCAGGGGGAGATAGGGGGCAATGACACCTGGCTGGATGATGTGGGAACATGACATGCATATTAATCCATTCAACCACCAGTATGCCTCAGGGCAATCCATTTGATTGTGTGTCCACTAACATATAAATGATGAAATAAGACTTAGCCATGAATAAATAAATAAGACAACAGAGAGTGTCATTTTATGTGTGGAAAAAATAGCTGCAAAAGCATCATTTTTAAAATATTTATTGCCCATTAGCTCAGTGACATTGTCATAGTCGTATAATTAACTGAAACAGCAGGCGGCCGTTTATCCAATTTGTGCGCTCGTCCGGTCACTCACTAACAAGGCCGTGTTGTCGTGTTTAATGGAGCACAATGGGGCATTTTTGATCATTGGTGTGAGCAAACACAGATCAGGAATGGGCCCCGACTTAATGTAACTGATACCAATCCATCAAATAGAAAAAGCCTGACTGGGCCCAAGGCTCAATGCACCGGTCTGCCACGCTACATCTTGAAGAATGGTACTTTTATTAATGGATATTCAATCCAAATCTGTGGCAAAGCGAGACACGCCGCAAAACTAATTTCAAAGTTCAGTCAAAGCTGCTGCAAAATTCAGTCATTTTTTGGTTGAAAGATCCAGATGGACCTGACCTCTAAAGCACGAGTGGAACTTTTAATTGTTATTACATACACCCATTTCTATAGTGTCATATACCATTAGAAAAGGCAAGGCCCGCTTCTTGTATGGGGTCGGGTTTCTATTGTGCTGGTCACTAAGTGTACATGTAGGCATAAAGAAGCAGGTGTTTCTCCTGAAAGCCCTTTAAACAAAGCCATTCTACTCACAGAGCAATGCTCTTTTCATCCTTAACTAGAGAAAAGCTAAAACTGGAGGACTGACATGCATGCGTTAGAAGCATAACTGTGTCATCATGCGAGTGTGTTACGGTGCCGTCAAACAGAAGTTTTTGGAAGGAAGAGTGTTTGAGAAACAAAAAAAAGGAAACGGTGTACACCCGTGACTGTGCATTTAAGGATCAATGTGAGCGTCGCCGTCTTTCCCACTCGAACGAGTGTGTGTGAACGCCAGTGGCGGTGTGACCAGCTGCGTATGAGAGAGTATAATCGGGATACACATCGTCGAGGGAGACGCATAACTGAGAAATATGAAATGTGGGGGTGTGTGGTGAAGGCTCCTTCTGCTTGGCTGACCTACATAGGCAGCTTGCCTCTCACGTCTCACCACGGCTCATCTCTAACCAACACAGGCCTGCACATGCACACGCACGGAGACACACAAACACACACATCCTTTATCCATCACTCAGGAGGCTCTGTTCATTGATGCCTCGCCTTCACTCTCTTTCCTCCTCTTTTCCGCTCCCTCCTCCCCTTCCCTTTTCGTCCCCTTCGGCATCTGTGTGTGGTTTAGGTACGAGCAATATCTATTAAAGAAAAACTGTGCTGCAGTGTCTGGACTCACAAAAAGAGACGCCATCCCCTCTCCTTTCACGGGTTAATTTAAATACATGCGTCTACCGCCAGAGAGGACGCGTATTGAACAATCTCTTAAAACTGATACAGTATGATGGAATTGGATGAAAGCAGCAGCCAGCCAAAGGCAGACAAGAAGAAATATAGTCACCACATGGTGGCTGTATTGAAGGACAGTAAGGAAAGGTCTAAAGTTGAGCGCTAGCTTGAAAGACGATGCTGACCTGGTTCTGTGGCAGTGGGGGTTGGCTTTGAGCATCAGGTGCCTGTCCCTGTCCCTGACTGTCATTGCCCCCCACCGGAGAGCCACGCGTGGTGGCTGTCATGCTCGCCACCGGGCAGATCTTGGCAATCTTGGCCTCTTAGGGAGCGCTGGCCAGGAGGGAAATCACAGCCACCTCAGCTGTAGAGCAGAGGGAAGAGAGCCCGAACACACGAGAGAGGGACACAAGCACCTGGAGATCTGGATGTGCCGCTGAGACCATTGCATAACCTGGAACAGGGAAGAGGGGGTAAAGGTCAGAATTATCAACAGGCCGGTTAAGTTGTAACACACAAGCAAAGCACACTGGGTGGTTATAATCTTGTACTGCAGCAATGACCATCTACATAAACGGTGAACAGCAAAATAAATATAAAATCTCGATACTCCCATAAAGTAATCCTTGAAATTCTGCTGCATCTTGCGAGCTGTCAACACACAACGGGCTCAAATGTGTGTAAAGGCAACATGAAACCTCAGATGTGGCAATAGGGAAAATCGTGAAGTGGACGCATTGTTCTACGTTACTAGTTTTGCTGACTGGTGTATTGAAATACTACTGACTTAGTCATTAGTGATGCATAATCATTCATGCTGTCTCTGAATACCTTGGGTCTTCCCCGATTCCGTTTACTGCATTCTTATATCTATTGTTTTGACCATTAATTAGAATATAATTGTGCTGAACAAGTGAATTACAGAGGTCTGGTAACATAAGCGACATTGCTGCACGCTCCGGCTGATAAAGGCAAGAGGCCTGCGTTGTCACTTTGGCCAGATTATCCAACCCACTTAAGGAGGAAAAAGGTGTGATGTCGGCAATATTCCCTCACTGGGAGTGAAGCCAGGAAGTTGGTCTGTAAACTGTAAAAGACATTTACCACGGAAGGTTAGGGTAATACCGTTTTCTTTCCATTTCTTTTCCCGATACGAAAACCAAAAAAAAGCCCTATGAGCCAAACGGCTGAGGAGCAGTCCACATAACTACAATTGCCACGGTTCGATTCCAGCCAAAGGAAGTTTGCGGCATGTCATACCTCCGTCTCGCTCCGCGTTTAAATCGAGGCAAAATGCCCAAAATAATAATCTTAAAAAATGATTGACTGATGGCCCCACCTGACTTCTTTTTGCAGATGTACCAGCATTCCCAGACTTCAGCAATCAATTCGAGTGATGCAACGTAATGATTAGTAACGGGAATGATGGACAAAACGAGGAAAAGAGACCCTGCTTGTATGACACCGGACCCCCTCTTTAAATGTCAGTACGACAGTAAAACATGATGCAGGCTGCCACTTTAACACTGGCACTGGACTGTCTGATCAACAGCAACTTTTTAGTGATTGTAAATACATATATTTAAAAAAAAGGTAACTTCTTTCTGCATTTCAATCTAAAAGTTTCATACTTGTACAATGACAATGTGGCTGCTTGTTTTTCATTATCCATGGTAAAAAGAAGATTTTGTTTTAAAGGAGCAGCAGCCACATGTATAAAGACATATGTTGTTCAGGATAACTGTACAATGATAGAACGACGAATACATTGCCGTGACTTTTGGAACGGATACTTCAGCATACATGCCTTTCTATCGGCAGCAAAAAAAAAAAGCTGATGTCCAACGCTATAAAAGAAAAAGCAATTATGTGTTATTTATGAGTTCCTGTTTATAAAAATGTCCATGACTAGCCTTTGGACAAGAATCAAACCACAACTGTTAAAAATCAAGTGGAACGCTGGAAGACATTAGGCAAAAGCAACACCACACCTCTGTTTTGCGGTTATTAAAATTAAAAGTTTTTCGTCTGCTGGATGCTACAATTGAAGGGTGGAAAGGGTTATAACAGGTTTACAGAGTGACAATGAAGCCAGAAGCCCCTTTCACAGCGATTCCTGTCAAAATCAATACGGTGCAGGGAAGGGAACATGACTTGATAGGTTTTTTTTTGTTACACAAAATAGACAATTTTCAAGACGCTCCCTATGCTGTTGAAACAGCTAGTGTTGCTTGTCAATTTCACAAATGCTTCTGTCTTAGTCTGAACTTTAATAAGCTCCAAGGGACAAGAGTCCATGAGTCATTATCATCTCAATTTCACTTACGTTCTAAAAGCCCACGACTACAGAACCTTCTGCCCAGAAACATCAACAGTTTACCAGATCTACAAACGGACTGGAAATAACAGAATTCAAGTGGAAAGTTTGATGCACATTTCATGATAAATTTTGAGATACATATAAGACAACCCCAAACATTATTAAGGGGCTATAACTGCTAGCTGTTCTGCCCTCTGGGAGACGGGGCAAACATCTGTATCACAAGAAGAAGAGATTTTTTAAAACGTATATTTGGTTTCTGAGCAGTTACAGTGTTTTTAAAAAGGGGAAGGGAAACTAGATTATTTCCTATTTTACAGGTGGCCACTGACATCTGCTTCAGCATCAGCAATTTGAGGTTGCAGTGACAGTACATTAAAGCAATTATGACGAGCAAATATCTGACCAGTGTGTCTTTAGCCTGGATTTACAACCAAAGTGTCACAGCATGTATGGAATTCATACCAATGGGGAAACCACTCAGGAAGCTAACGTTAACTATCCACTAATGGAGAGTGAGAGGGGGGCAGAGTGGGTTTACTTTCATGACGCACAAAAAAAAACATGTTTTATCAATAGTGTCAAGAAAGTGACACATACACGATAACAACATCCACCATTAAAAAGCACAGGCGAGGTAACTCAAACAACTGCGGCCTTTTTTAGACGGCACCTGCATTGAAACTACGTTGGTGTTATTTAAAAAAAATAATATATATACATATTTTATGAACGGAGAGAAATCGGTCATGTAGCATTATGTGTGATAAGCTATAAAATATATATATATATGTGACAGGTGCATATTAAGTACGTGATGACATTACGTAGCTAACAATAAATAAAAACGAGGGTCGTCAACAGCTTGTGGTTTAGTGAAGTTATTGCTTGTTAGCTTGCTAGCTAGCTAGCTGGCTAGTTAGCTAGTTAGCTGCGGCAACTACCGTTAGGGTTAGCCTTGCTAAGGCGATCCGCCCCAGACAAGCAGAGCAGCAGTTGACGGCCTTGTCGTCCAAAGCCCGATGCGCTAAAGACACGCAAGGCCTCATTATCCGAACGGGGCCCTGACGTTAAAAACTTCGTCCGGCAAAAAACCCTTTTATTTGGTGTGTGTGTGTGCTAAACATAACAGGCGGGCCTCGGCCTCACAGATTAGATTCAAAGATTAACGAGCAAAAAAAATAATAATAATCACCATCGGTCTAACGTCACTTTCCTCGCCGTTTGTTGTACAAACCCCCCCACCGTTTGTTTCTGTAACTACCCCGTTTTATTTTTCACATTGAGCTCCGATCCGATCCGTCCCCTGGCAAAAGAAATGCTAACGAGCGAGCGGGCAATCCAGATAAACAGTTAGCTAGCCGTTAGCTTTTTACGTTAGCGAGTAAAATTCTCCCCTCGAAGGTGCTTTTTTTTTTTAGCTTGACGTCCCTATTTTGACAAGCAGGCTTTGCTGCTATGACTCGACAACTAGCTTAACTAATATCCCCCCTATACAATACGACAAAAAAGACAGGTGATTAATATTAACGTCGGCTTTGCAGCATTTTTAGTCGTTCAAAATAAAAGTCAACCCAGCTGGCTGTCTTAGATAATGTAGACTGTATGTGTGCTAGTGACAGGGGGGGGGGGGTCGTCTATTTCCTGAAATATAGTGCTGTGACCTGTATCGTCTAACGGCCAAGTTAGAACTTAACGTTAGCTTAAAACAAACTGAAAATGAAATGTCGGAAGTGATATGAAAAATGATGAGGTTTTTTGACAAATCTGCCTAATTATTAAATATAAACAATGCGAGAGAACGATACGCAAAAACACCACCAACGTTAACTTGTAAACATGAGACGTGATAAAAATAAATGTTCCCTTTCCTTCTCAAGCCCGTGTAAGAGAGGACCATTTGCGGGTAACGTTAGCTTCAGTTGCTAGCTTCAGTGACTAGCGCTAAAAGCTAAAAAAAAAAAAAAATTCAGACTTAGACGTTAACTGTTAAAAAGACTACGAATTGTGGTTGAATCGCGTTGACACTCTCAAATATGAAATAAGCAGCAGCTAAAGGAGATATAAAACACAACACCCTGCAAAACTCGATAACACACGTAACCCAAATGCAGTAAATGTTACCTTTGCATCCACCAGCTGACGCTAACGCTAGCCCAGCAGCTAACAATCACCCAAGCCAGCGTATCGGAGCTAGTTAGCTAACAACTCACCAGGAATTTGATATGTCTTCCCCCTCTATTCACGGGCTTACGTCCAGCCTTGAACGATGGTATCGTCGTATATTACATAAACGTGGCCTGTATGAGCGACAGTTTTTTGCAGCACCCGAAAGCCGTTAGCAGAAAGGATCTAATTCCTACGTTTTTCCTCTGCTTCTGGGTGTTTTTCCTGCGTCACCGGCGCGGTAACAGCCCCCTAACTCTATCTAGTCCCGATTTCTGGGGCTTGTCACTTCGGTACCCGGCAGTCGCTCACAAACTTGAATCAGTTCAACATGGCGGAAGCGCAGTCGGACACAAATACCGCTCGGGTTTTTAAAAAAAAAAACAAGCCAGACGACTGTGTGAACTCCCAACAGTCGGTGTTGTCTATGAGCCAGTTTGCACCACAACGGGAAGAGAGCAGCGCAGCAAACACAACACCCGCTGAATGGAAAGGGCAAAAAAAAAAACCTTCTCAATTCTGATAAGTGAGTCCGGCTCCAATGAAGAATCCGATCCGTAGTTTGATAAAAACCAGAATTGGAAGAAAAAAAACAAGAAACCAGGCGAATTTGACTATATCGCCCCCTATCGCACGGGGTGGTCATAACATGAATATGTAATGTTTTCAATCTTTTCAAGCAAATGTTTACACATTTCAGAATTTTTTGAAAGATGTGTGCTTAGAAGAAAAATACATGCAAGAGACAACATTTACCGTAATAGAGCCTCATGGCAAACTATCCATAAAGTATGGAAGCCCATTTCTGCCACTGTCAGAAAAAAAGAGAATCTTTCTCAAAATATTGACTTAGTAGCTCAAAATATTGAGAAACTTTCTCAAAATAATGACTTAATATCTCTCAGAATAATGACTTACTACACAAGTCATTATTTTTTAGATATTTTCCCGTTATTTTGAGATACTAAGTCATTATTTTCCAGAACGTTCCTCATTATTTGAGATACTGAGTCAATATTTTGAGATACTAAGTCATTAGTTTGATAACGTTTCTCACAATTTTTGTTGTTGTTGAGAAACTTTCTCGTCTTTCTGACATTGGCATAAATTGTCTTCCATACCAGGCTACCTTGTTGTGGAACAATTGTGTTCATGGCAAATAAACTATGATCACTTTCACTTTTATTATTTCTGTTTCTGGATTGTGGTCACATTTAAGGATAGGTTTACAATCTTTCAAGTCCATTCAACACAGAAACTGGTTTATCTCGCTGTGCAATACATTCCAAAGTTTAGCTGAGGCGCAGAGATAGATCAGGAAGTCTACAGTGCATATCTCCTAAAGTTACAGTGTTTTGAGTACAAAATTCCCAAATTGTGTTATTCTTCGACTGCAGCTGAAAAGATTCTATAGAAACACAAAGGGGACATTTTATATTAAGTTGAAATATATCCATTTAATAATGGATTGGATTTGTATGGCGCTTTTCAAGACACTCAAAGCGCTCTGACAGGGTTCCAGGTTCCATTCATTAGTTTAATATCCAGAAAGACAAAATTAATATTGGTTTTAGACAAACTTTAAAATGTATTTTTGCACAGAAGTGTAGATTTTGGTTGAAGAGTCAATGTCAATATGAGATGAGCAAAAGTTCACCTTTCGTAGTTGTTTTAATGCGTCGAGCTAATCACACGGCCGACCGCGGCATATTTTGACCTCGCCTTTCCGGCATTACGGCGGAATCGTTTATCTAAAAGTGGCTATTGAAAGCACACAAAGCAAGCAAAACCTGTTTTGGTGTTAAACCGGCAGCCGTCCTGCTTTCAGGCAAAAAAGTAGCAGCTGGGTATCATTTATACATGTACTACACCTGTAATAAACTGACCATGGCCCCTATGTTCCTCCCCCAGTTTGCACATTGTGTACTTTACTCCTGGAATGTTTCATAGTCCTAAATTTGTTACATGTTAATTTGATTAAACAAGCATTAATTGAACTCATGTATGCAATAGTAGCTGCAATAATGGTGGTCTTTTGTTGCAGGGGCCTCGATATCAGGTAATAAAGCAGGACCCACTTCACGGTCCTTATCATATCAGTGGATATTGCAGTTTAGTGCTGTGGTAGTGCACGTTGCCCTATTCCTCACATTTAGAATAGGACAATTATCAATTGCCAGACAATGAACTTGTGTTTTTGGGGTCATTTGGGGTCAGGGGCCCCAAGGCAGGTGCCTGCTTTGCCCCGGGCTGATTCAGCTATGGTTCTGGCTCAGGGTCACATGATTTCATTAGGTTCTTCTGGTATTTTATTACAGGGGTTACCTTTCATTCTGCCTACTTGAGTAATTCCAATTTATATTTTTGACGCTTCTGCTCCTGGATGTTGCACATTTATTTGATACATTACAAATTCAGAATATTAATCCAAAATATAACCAACAAATACATATATTTTTATACACAGCAGGTTATAAATTAATTAAAATTGCCAGATGGAAGAATAAATCATCTATTAGTGATTATTATTCAATAATATAGTATATGTATTTTTTGTATGCTATTTGAAGTTTATTCTGGTGCTTTTGTACTTTTACTTGCAACACAGTATTTTTTTTAATAACAGCAGATTAATGACAGAGCACTCTCTTCCCTGACATTAAAAAAAGAAGCTTATTCAGTCTGGGAACCAGTAACCTGTGTCAAACACAATAACGAGGAAGACGCTGATCCACGACTCCCGTCCACCCCCGTGCTCCTCAAGGCTCTTCTCTCCGGGTTTTCCTTCCCGCCCGCACCCGTGTGGTAAGGAAAAAAACCGTCCCGACACAGCAAACATGGCGGCCGAGCGGCGTTGAGCCTTCTCCGTAATGAGTTGCCACATTCGGTCCATTTTTTGAGTTTTTCCTGCCGGATAAGGACTAAACCGAGTCCATGACAACGTCAATGAGATGTTGTGAGACTCGTAAGAAGATTTAGCTAGCTACCAAGACTCGTTTTTTTTTAGCGTTGTAGCGCTGGGTGTGTGCCGCCGTTGCTAACTACCCCCCCTCCGTATATATACATACATATATATACCGTCATTGTAAAATGGCTCCGGTGCAGATCGGGTCAGACGGGCAGCTCGTCCCGCTCGGGGGACCGGTTGTCTCGGGTCCGCAGCCGCCACCTCCCGGGACTCCGGCCACACAGGGGGTCCGACTGAGCCTGCTGATTGAATTTCTTCTCCAGAGGACCTACCACGAAATCACCCTGCTGGCGGAGCTGTAAGTTACACCCGAGCCTCGTAGGCCGCGGAGCTAACTTAGGCTAGCTTAGCTCGAGCTAACGTCAGTTAACTCAAGATGATGCTCTTCTTCTTCTAGCCGTTATTACAACGAATCTACTACTAATAGTACATATACTAATTGAGAAGTTTGTAGAGCCCTTAACTAATAGTGGATACCACAGATAAACACTGTTTTGTTGAGGAGGGGGGGGGCGTACCGGTAAACAACATCAATGTGTCTGATCCCTAAAGTTAGCTAAGCTAAGGTAACTAGCGCCAATAGTTTACGTTGTTAATGCTATAAATATGTGTTTTTATGATGGACTACCTGCATCACTTGGCTCTCCCAAAGCTAGCTATCTTGCTGGAAAATATGCACATTTGCTGTAATCAAAGCCAGGGATGCACAGCGTTCAGGCAGTTTACTTTCAGGATAATTAATCATTCATGTTTAATGTTTATTTTTACAGGCTACCCAGAAAAACGGACATGGAGAGGTATGTTTTTTTAATTATTATTTATTCATTCACTAATTCATCCTGTTAAGCTGTTGTTTTTGTTATAAAAAAATGTTTACCATGTTTCTTTTTTTTATTTATTATTATTATTTTTTTAGGAAAATAGAGATCGTCCAGTTTGCAAGTCGCACCAGGCAGCTATTTGTGCGTCTGCTCTCCCTGGTGAAGTGGGCAAGCAACGCGGGGAAAGTAGAGAAGTGTGCGGTACGTTGTTGCGTGTAATTTCACTTTCTGTTAAGGTTGATTTTCACGATGCACTGCAAGTTGTCTTTAAGCCCATGAGAACACAATTAAGCTTACTTGGGCTCGTCTCCGTGGTTACAGATGATTTCCAGCTTCTTGGACCAGCAGACCATCCTGTTCGTGGATACCGCCGACAGGCTCGCATCGCTGGCCAGGGACGCCCTGGTGCATGCACGCCTGCCCAGCTTCGCCATCCCCTTCGCCATCGACGTTCTCACCACAGGGTCGTACCCACGCTTGCCCACGTGTATACGAGTAAGTGTGTTCTCCTCTGTGCTCTCGGACTGCTGGTGTATGCGAACAAGGTGTTGGGGAGGTCAAACTCAGCGTTTCGAACCACTAAAGTGTTTCCGTGTCTGTTTTCTGTAGGATAAGATCATTCCTCCAGACCCCATCACGAAGGTTGAGAAGCAGACCACCCTCAGCCAGCTTAACCAGATTCTACGACACCGCCTCGTCACCACCGATTTACCACCTCAGCTAGCAAACCTCACAGTCGGTAAGCGGCTTGTGTGAACCCGCTGTGGTATACTTTAACTGATGGCCATGCTCATAACGTATTTAGCAGGTTGTTTTCAGCTGTATTGGTGAGGACAACCACTTACGCGTGTGTTTCGCTTGTGTGTGTATTTGTGTAGCTAATGGCCGTGTAAAGTTTCGTGTGGAAGGAGAGTTTGAGGCCACTTTGACAGTGATGGGAGATGACCCAGATATTCCCTGGAGGCTGCTGAAGTTGGAGATTCTGGTAGAAGACAAAGAAACTGGCGGTAAGGCATGCACACCACAGAGGGTGTCGTCGACACGCTGATTGGCAGCATACTTCACTGCTAATGTGTTCCCTCTCCCCATCTCCGACAGATGGCCGAACCCTGGTCCACAGTTTGCAGGTGAACTTCATCCACGAGTTGGTCCAGGCACGCCTTTGTGCAGATGAGAAACCCCTACAGGACATGTACAACTGCTTGCGTATCCTTTCTTTGACTTTGTATTTTGTGTATGTCCTGCACAAAACCACCTTGGCTTTTGTCCCAGTCTGATGCAAACTACTGCAGTGGGGCGGGAGTGAGTGTCGGGAGCGTATAGAGTATTGACTGGTCAAGCGGACACTTGCAGCATTCCAATGAGTAACACAGCTGCAGAATTGCATCTGACTAAACACCTTATTTTTACTTTAATTCTCCAACAACACAAACATTTCTTTTTTTCTTCCTTTTGTTTTACTGAGGGGGAAAGGGCTGCACTGTTCTCACTGCATCCTGTCGCTCAGTCAGGTTGTGTGAGGTGTAATTAATTCCTTATGGAGATGTGTGTGAAGAAAAGCCCTTGCTTTTGTGAAATTTAAAGCTAAATTACATTTGAAAAAATCTTAAGCGTCAACATCAAATCCTCGCATTTGTATATTCAGGAAGTGTGCCATTCATCACACAGTTGTCACCTATACATATAGTAAGGAGAGGATTTGTTCTGATCCGTCAGTCACACACTTATAAGTCTTCAGTCAGTGGTAACAGGAAGAGATAAACGACAGCCTGTTAGCATTCATGCTGATATCAAAGACCCTAATCAAGCATGCAAGCTGAGCACGGCTGTGCTAATCACAATGCTAATCAGTACATCTCTGCTCTGCCTTTCCCCCACCATCGCCAGCAGTGCAGCTCACCGTGTCAAAGAGCAGTCTGTGTTGCACACAAATACCCCTTTTACTAACAAAGTGTATGCGTTTTTGAGGATGTGTGTGTGTGTGTGTTTTGAATGTTAATGGAAAGATGTGTATAGTACTGTTTTTTTTTAAATCTCTGCTCACCTGGATGTGGTGTGTTCCCAGGCTTGTTTTCTTTAACCGCATTGTTTCCAGACTCCTTCTGTCTGTCCCTGCAGCTAGAGGTGCTCCACTCTCAGACTCTGATGCTGATTAGAGAGCGATGGGGAGACCTGGTACAGGAGGAGAGATATGTGCCCGCAAAATACCTCACGCTTACTGTCTGGAAGTAAGACGTTTTTTCCTAAATCACCGTCACACTGTGTTGTGTGTCATGAGAAAGACCATTCATTCCTATCCTGTTGCCCTTTTTTTCTTCATCCAGCCAACAGGTGTTGGGGAGGAAAACAGGTACAGCCTCAGTACATAAAGTCACTATCAAGATCGATGAATCCGATGGATCCAAGCCATTGCAAATATCCCATGAACCCCCTCTTCCTGCCTGTGACTCCAAATTAATGGAGAGAGCTATGAAGGTACGGTGGACATACCATTTAAATTATGTGTTTTTGGTGTGATATAAAGTATGCAATTTAATGAGGTTAGTTTTCTCTCATTTATTCTTTAGATTGACCATCTGTCGGTGGAGAAACTGTTGATCGACAGTGTGCATGCACGATCAAATCAGAAGCTGCAGGAACTGAAGGCCATTCTAAAGACCAACAATCCCAGTGACAACTGTATGCATTTACTTTCTTATCGTTAAAATGTCAAACACGGTCTTGTGTATATGTTGAGAAAATGCACAGAAACCAGCGTTGTCATGTCTAGCAGCTGCTGTGCTTGGTTGATTAAAATGCAGAACACATCACATTCTGAACCTGGATTATCTCGGGTCTTAATTATGATGAATTGCATGTTGAAATATTCCCATTAGCTCACAGAGATGTGCTCTCTCATGCAGCTCTCATTTACATTCTGTCAGTTAATGTGCCGTTACCATGGTTTTGAGCCGTCTGCAAATGAGACCCTTAAAAGTGTGTTTGTTTTTATTTCAGCATTCGTCGAGACTGCTTTACCCACACTCGTTATTCCAATACTTGAGCCCTGTGGTCGCTCAGAGTGCTTGCACATTTTTGTAGACCTGCATTCTGGCATGTTCCAACCCATGCTGTACGGACTGGGTAAGTAATATCACACATTAACTAATGCCTTTTTTTGTGCTTTTTCGTTCAGGTTGTGGTTATTCTTGTGTTTTTTGTGTTCTTCTCAGCTCTGTGAATAAAACCAGTGTGTGTGTTCTCTCTCTAGACCAGTCCATGCTGGATGACATTGAAAAGACCATTAACGATGATATGAAGCGCATCATATCATGGCTTCAACAACTGAAGTGAGTCCACCTCCATTTTTTTTTATGTAGCTATGAACATGAAACGTGTGTTCACAGCTGACAGGATGAAGGAGTTTTGTTTTGCCACAAGCAAAACATTGCTGAGGCAACAGTTGACGCCAAAGTCTGATGCCTGCGTCTAGCTTGTCAAAACTGACTAATAACTGTCAGTAGCAACACTTGGCTAGGCAGGTGGCATGATGGGTGTTGAGAAGGAGAGTCAGAGTCTTGCACTAGTGAACAGTGGGGCATGAATCCGGGACTTTTTTTTCCGCCGAGACGCCAAATCATTCTCTGTCTTTTTGCGAAGGTTCTGGTTGGGGGAGCAGCGCTGTCGACAGTCTGTGAAACACCTTCCCACTGTGTGCACTGATGTCCTTCACCTGTCCAACTCGGCTTCTCACCCCGTTGGCAACCTGTCCAAACACAAGCTCTTCATTAAGCTCACACGTCTTCCGCAGTACTATATTGTGAGTTCCTCTACCGAGATATTTTGCTGAAAAAAAAAAGAAAATTCCTACAGTTATGACCTGCTTTACTGTTCATGTTCTTTATTGTGGATCTCTCCAATCCCTCTCTTTTTTTTTCCCTCTTCATCTTTGTTTTTGTAGGTGGTGGAAATGCTTGAAGTGCCTAGCAGCCCCACAGCGTTGCAGTACAAGTACTCTTTCCTGTCTGTGTCTCAGCTGGACGGAGACGACGGACCCGTCTGTGCACAGCTCCTGCAGCATTTCAAACCCAACCTAGAACACCTCGTCCAAGACACAACGGGGAGAGGGGCCCGGCCCGGGACTAAGAGGAAGCTAGTCAGTGCTGCTGTACTTATACACCAACCATTTATATTATTATGAATTTCATCACAAGTTATTATTAATTGGGGTTTAATGGAAGTGGCCTATAGGTTTGGACTGCACCTTTTTGTCAATGTCAGACAAGGAATTGATTAGGAAAATGCACGTGTGCTCAGCCTTCAATGTGCATTTCTGTCTGTGTTGCTCTGTAGGGATCTGGGGACCAGGCGGACCCGGAGCCAAAGAAGCCCAAGCGGTCTGGAGAGATGTGTGCCTTCAACAAAGAGCTGGCTCACCTGGTAGCGATGTGCGACACCAACATGCCTTTCATTGGCCTCAGAACAGAAGTAGGTGTCGGTTCAAGCCAGCTCGAGTCATTTCAAGCCAGACATTGATGACATTTTCTGGCTAATGCTGCGTGTCTGTCTGTCTTTGAGCAGCTTTCCAACATGGAGATCCCAAACCAGGGTGTCCAAGTGGAGGGAGATGGCAGCAGCCATGCCATACGTCTGCTGAAGTAAGAACACACTCTATAGCCCCTTTTAGACAGACGATTCCGCCGTAATATGCCACGAACCGGAGCGTTAAGATAGAGCTTTGTTTACGGCGTAACGCCACAGCGGTGTCTGAGTTTAGATAGGCGTTGTCCAACAGCGCGACCGCTATCTCATTGGACTTGTTCTCTCTTCAACGAGCGTCAGAAATCTGATTAGTTCGATGCATCAAAACAACTAAGAGAGGTGAACTTTTGCTCGTCTCTCATATTTACACGACTCTTCAACCGCAAGTGAAGTTGCTGCATCATAAACATGTCGATGTGTACAACGGCAGCCTCGTACGAGCAACTATCGGTGTTTTATCTTCTTCGGATCTACGCTTTGAACTCGTTAAATCTGCCGGCGGCGTGTCGCCTTGGTAACGCGTCTTCACTACCTCACGTCTTTAACGCCTCGGGTGCTCGGAGTGTTTAGATAGCATGCCGTGACGACCTCCGTTGGCGTCTCAGAGGCCTAATATTCTGTTACACCTTTCCGCCTCGGCGAACTTTAGAGGGGCTAATGATAGCTACGTTTTCTTCAGTGTGAGAAACTTAAAACCAAAGCCATTGTGACTAAATAGTGAAATGGTTTATCTCGCAGGATTCCTCCCTGTAATGGTGTCGGAGAGGAGACCAGGAGAGCGTTGGAGCGGTCGCTACTGGACTGCACCTTCCGACTGCAGGGCCGAAACAACCGAACCTGGGTGGCCGAGCTGATGTTGGCCAACTGCCCCCTCAACAGCACACACAGCAAAGAGCAAGGTACGCGCCTCCTAAAGTGTGTTCTGAACGCCCCTAACTGAAAGTTTACAACGTCTTAACAAGCCATATCTGTTCCTTGTGTTAGCTTCCACGCGGCACGTGTATCTGACCTATGAAAACCCTCTGTCCGAGCCGGTGGGCGGCCGCAAGGTGGTCGAGATGTTTCTCAACGACTGGAACGCCATCAGTCAGCTTTACCAGTGTGTCCTCAACTTCTCACGAACACTGCCAGGTACGTGCACGGCTCGTCCGTAAAGCAAAGATGAATTATTAGCTTATTGGGTGTTGTTTGGAAATCCTTCACGTAAAACAAACCTTGTTTTATTGGCCTGGTTTCACATTTTACACCCAGCGTAATCAGATTTACTTTTTAGTTAAGGCTAAACGAAACACTGACGTAACACAGCTGCACATTGTGACTGCTTCCCTTCAGAGATGCCGTCTTACCTGAGCCTGTTTTCAGAGGTGCGGCTGTACAACTACCGTAAGCTGGTGCTGTGCTACGGTACCACCAAGGGCAGCTCCGTCACCATCCAGTGGAACTCCAACAGCCAGCGCTTCCACCTCGCCCTGGGCACCGTGGGGCCAAACTCCGGCTGCTCCAACTGCCACAACATCATCCTCCATCAGCTGCAGGAGATGTTCAACAAGAGTCCCAACGTGATGCAGCTGCTGCAGGTACACGGCTATGACACTGCTCTTCTTGTTATATCTGGATCAAGTGAGGATTTCAAGTCGCCACTGAGTGACGTTGGAACAATATTTGCTTTTTCTACACTTTTTATCTAAGAGCGAAGTTAGATAGTCTAGATCTATGAACAAGTCTTTGCTCTAGTAAAACATTTACTCTTCATCGACTCACTGGTTGTGTTGATATGAAAGCAAAAACGTCACAACCACAAAGCACGGCTAACGAGACAGGCTAGGTGTTTCAAGAGGTGTCGTGTGGGTTGCCAACAACGCCACAGGCCCCTCCCACTCTGGACAGTCTGCCCTGGTTGACAGTACACGCTCCGTGAACCCTAAACCTGGGAAGTCCACAGCTCCAGGAAGCAGCGAGGTCAAGGCGAGGGGTGCTGTCCTTTCCGTGAGCCACCTTTAACCCGAGCCTTTCCAAGCCGACCTAATATAGTCGCTCCCAGCGTACTGCTAAAGGGGAATGTGCTTTTTTTTCTTACTACTTGTTTCGTAAGTCTTAAAAGGCACAAACAATTAGAATGTATTATTGTTTCTCCATCTACACCCCATCTGCTTTTACTTCACTCTTCTGTGTAATTACCCGGCTAACATTTCCTCTCACCGTCTCCTGCAGGTTCTCTCTGACACACAGGCGCCTCTGAATGCAATCAACAAGCTACCAACAGTGCCGATGCTGGGCCTGACCCAGCGCACCAACACTGCCTACCAGTGCTTCTCCATCCTCCCGCAGTCGCCCACGCACATCCGCCTGGCGTTCAGAAACATGTACTGCATCGACATCTACTGCCGCAGCCGCGGCGTGGTCGCCATCAGAGATGGAGCCTACAGCCTATTTGACAACACTAAGATTGTCGAGGGCTTCTACCCGGCTCCTGGACTCAAGGTAATCCAGACTTGGTGGAGGTGTAGTTATACTGAAGTATAAGTTCTAATCAGCACAACAAACTCAAGGGAAATCCTTGGAAACACTTGAATGTTAGTGTGGTGTTTTCAAGGTTTGAAAAGTGCTTGGATGTAGAATAACGGTCTTGAAATGTGTGTTGTGTGTGATGACATCTATGATAGAACAGAGAAAAGAAGATCTCCATGTTTGAGGGACTGAAAACAGCATTTTCTGACATTTCTTTATGAAAAATGACTTTTGATGATGAACAGATGATGAAAATAGTTGGTGATTATATTTCTGTGGATCTGTTAGTGGAATTAGTTTTCCTTTCATTTGTGGTCCTTCTGTAAAAAGCTGTCTCCAAACATCATGTTGGTTGTTTAGAGGACAAGAACATCTCATTTAATGTGATGAACAAGTGACAGAATAAGTAGACTGAATACTGACCATTGGATTGATACAAATATGGAGTTTACCACAGCTGGAAGGTGCTGGAAAAGCATGGAAATGCACCTGGAAATGCTTGAAAGTGCTTGAATTTGACTTAAACAGTTTATGATTATCAACGTTTTTGGTCCAGCTTTTAACATGAACTTCTTCTGTCTAGACGTTCCTGAATATGTTCGTAGACAGTAATCAGGATGCACGCAGACGATCCGTCAATGAAGACGACAACCCGCCCTCGCCGGTGGGCGTGGACGTGATGGACAGTCTGATGAACCAGTTGCAAGCTCAGCAGCAGCAGCAGCCGCCGCCCACGATGAGAGGGGGTGCGGGAGGTGTCTATCCGCCTCTCACTTCGCCGCCACCAAACTACCACGCTAACGTGACGCCCTCGCCCTCCATGATGCCCACCCAGTCGCCAGGTAACGGCAAGCTCGGTTGTTTTGTCCCAAGTGTGTGGGAGTGAATGATATCCCGTATCATTTGTGTCATCTGAGCTTGTCAAGCTGCCATACGGGGATTCTGACCAAAGAAATCATTGTTTTGGAAAACATCGCATCGCTGTCATCAACCTCCCTGCTGACTTGTGTGTTTTTTTGTTGTTTTTTTTTTTGCAACAATGTGACAGAGAACGAGGCTGAGCAACCATGTGTGCCCATTTTTTATTTGATCAGTTGTGTTTTTCATGCACACACACACACACACCTACCTCACGGCCCAGAGGGAATAAAGCATGTCTTTAGTCCTGCTGCTTCCATCACGCTCCATCTCAGCCCCGCCAGCCCGAGACTTCAGCCCTCCTGCACAGCTTTAGCATACATGTGTTTATGTGTGAGTGTGTGTTTGTGTGTGTGTGTTAGGAGAACCTCCGAGACCTGACGAGTCCTTTGGCGTGTGTGTGTGTTTGTTTGTGTGTGTGTGTGCAGGGAACATCCATGCCTCTGGCTCCCCTAGTGGAGCTCTGAGGGCACCTTCTCCTTTCGGGCCCACCCCGTCTCCGTCTTCTTTGGGCATAGCCATGGGCCCGGCCAGCTTTGCCAGTCCCCACGGTAAGCAGCAGGGTGGCCTGGTGGTGTTTCTGGTCTGCGGGGACACGGGCTGGAATGGGCTGAACCGAACCGCTTCACTTCGAGGCTGCAGACGTTAACAAGCATATGACAAAATGGCCCGTCGTCAGTGGGCACACAGCGGTGTATTCGTTTGAGTGTTGGACTTGTTGTTTTTTCCGTCGCTGATGGCCGTCTCTCCTTCACCCCTAGGTGCTCTGGACCCCAGCTCTCCGTATGCCATGGTGTCCCCCAGCCATAGGGGCCAGTGGCCAGGCTCACCCCAGGTCTCAGGGCCTTCTCCTGGGGCACGGATCCCTGGCATGTCCCCTGGTAACCCATCGCTGCACTCGCCTATCCCCGACCCTCATTCTCCACGTGCCGGCAACAGTAAGTTCTGCTTTCTTCAGTGTTTCTAACCCGTCAGTGCTCTCTGGTACACAAACTAGGTTTCTCAAAACCTACTTTCTTGTTCCTTATCAGCCAACATGTACACACATGATTCAAAGGGTTTATTGTCATATGCACAGTAAAGAAACGTCTTCATACAATTCTCCGTTTTCTGTCAGAATGCCAAAAATGTAACATCTTAGTATAAAAAATAGATAAATAGTATAAAAACAAAGTAATTCAAAAGGAAGCATGCAAGACATAAGTTAAAACAACAATAAAACTGTGAAAAAGATCCCGATATATCCGCTGAGTGTTTCTCACCAACTCCTGTCGTCTTTGTTTCAGGTTCACAAGTCATGCCTACCAGTATGCCTCCACCCCGCAAGCTACCTCAGCGCCCCTGGGCTGCCTCCATTCCTACCATCCTCACCCACAATGCCTTGCATGTGCTTCTGCTCCCCTCACCCACTCCCTGCCTCGTGCCAGGCTTGGCAGGAAGCTACCTCTGCTCGCCACTTGAGCGATTTCTAGGTTCGGTTATCATGAGACGGCACCTACAGAGGATCATCCAGCAGGAGGCTAACGTGAGTATTTGTTTGGTTTCTCTTAATTTAGTCCATGCGTTCTGCTCTCCCCTAACTCCCCCCCTTACTCTGTGAACTCTCCTCCAGTTATCTATCGTGAACTCCAACGAGCCGGGCGTGATAATGTTCAAAACGGATGTACTCAAGTGCCGTGTGGCCCTCAATCCAAAGAACTACCAGACGCTGCAGCTCAAGGTCACTCCAGAAAACACCGGCCCCTGGTCCCAGGAGGAGCTTCAGGTGCTGGAGAAGTTCTTTGAGACGCGGGTAAGAATCAGCACAACGGGTTTTTAGGGCCATTGGTAGGAAAATGTGGCGGCACTCATTGTTGTCATTCCATCGATCCGTCTTCCTCCTTCTAGGTCGCTGGTCCTCCCTTCAAATACAACACTCTGAATGCCTTCACGAAGCTGCTGGGGGCGCCCACCAACATTCTCCGGGACTGTGTGCGCATCATGAAGCTCGAACTGGTGGGTAGACGGCTCTTCTTTTCTTTTTTTAAGAGGAAGAGATCTGTGAAGAAAACACATAGCATCATCTCTACACAGAAAATATAAGAATGTTATCAATATGCAAACTGAATAAGAGCTTTTGTTATTAGCTGTCAGTACAGAGCACGTACACTAAAGACCTCATATCTGGATGCCTTTCTTTACCTTTTAAAGGACCGTACCAGTGCTATTATGTCATTCTCCACCGACAACATCAGCCAGCTAGTTTACATAATCCTCTAAAAATAAAGCAATTTTGGTAAAACATGGTAGATACCGTTAGTTTTTTATTTACGTTTTGTTCATACTAAATAAACATTTCAGAACGTACCAGAAAATGTTTTTCAAGGTTAGTTTAAAATCCTCCTTCTAGCTCAAATTCCAGTTGCAGCGTATCTCATACTTCCTGGTTACAAAGACCAATCAGAGCCAGCCAGAGAACGTGTGGCCAATGGGATGCAGCCAAGCCAAAGAGACAGGAAGTAAAAAAGAGAGTGTGCTTGTTTATTGAGACGCTCTTGAACCCAGAACCTGCTTCGAGCTTCAGATTGGATATCGGTGTACATACAGTCATTTTAGATCAAGTAAACATATATATATGTGTACATGGCCTTCCTTTGCAGTTCCCTGACCAGGCGGCTCAGCTCAAGTGGAACGTGCAGTTCTGCCTCACCATCCCTCCCAGTGCTCCCCCCATCGCCCCCCCGGGAACCATCGCCGTGGTGCTCAAGTCCAAGATGCTGTTCTTCGTAAGTCTCCGCAGAGAGTCTCATACCCGCGACGCATCGTGTGAACCGTATTGACCCTCTGTGTGTGTGTGGTGTGTGTGGCCTCACAGCTGCAGCTGACCCAGCGGATCCCCGTGCCCCAGGAGCCGGTGAGCATCATCGTGCCCATCGTGTACGACATGGCCACGGGCCTCACGCAGCAGGCCGACATCCCCAGACAGCACAGCTCGTCGGGCGCCGCCGCCCTCATGGTGTCGAACATCCTGAAGAGGTTCAACGAGCTGCACCCGGCCAGACAGGGTGAGGCTTTGGGAAAAACGGAAACCGGTGTCGACTGAATATTCAGTGTCTGTACTTGATGCACAAATGTCTTCTTCTTCTTTTTTTTCAGGAGAGTGTACGATATTTGCGTCTGTTCACGAGCTGATGGCCAACCTGACTCTTCCTCCCGGCACTCGTCAATAAACAACAACAACAACATTCAGAGGACTGAAACGCAGCCGGAGTCCCACAGGGACCGAGGACCAGTCCGTTTCTGAGCTCAAAAAGGACTAAACGGAGAGTAAACAACTGTCCTCCCAAGATGTCAAAATCCAGCCCCTCTCTCTCTGTCTCTCTCTCTCTCTCTCTCTCTCTCTCTCTCTCTCTCTCTGTCTCTCTCTCTCTCTGTCTCTCTCTCTCCCTCTCTCTCCCTCTGTCTCTCTCTCTCTCTCCCTCTCCCTCTGTCTCTCTCTCTCTCTCTCTCTCTCTCTCCCTCCCTCTCTCTCTCTCTCTCCCTCTCTCTCTCTCTCCGTCAGCCACTAAACTGGTGACCTGATGTAGAAATGCTGTTTTTGAAAGCTCACAAACAAGATTTGCTGTCGAGGTAGCTCATGGACGTTTGATGCAAAAAGGATATAAATGTTATTTTTTCCTCCCAGGTGCACTTGTAAACAAGATTATCTATTGAAATTTAAGGTTGTTTACGAAAAATATGTATATTGTTGTATATTTGAGTGTTGAAAAGATCAGGTGAGTTAGATTTTTCCTAGAGAATTGTCTTCATTTTTTTTTTATAACGCCAGACTGATATTATTATAGTATCAGAAGATATATTCCTTAGCACACTATTTAAATGTTTTTCTTGCCTTTACTTTGTCAAAACCTCTGCATTTTTATTTCAAACCTTTCACTTTGGATACTGTAAAACTGTGACAAACTTTATAAGCCAGTTGTATTTTATTAAGACCCGGTTTGAGTCCTGATTGAAGGATTTGAGACTTCCTGTCTGCCTTTGCTATTTAATAAACCAAGCCCAGAGTTGGTTTGTGCTTTGAGGATCTTCCACTAGCAGGACTCCAATAATCTGAAGTAGCAATACTACACCAAAAAGTACTCATGAATACACATGAAGTAAAAACTCGCTATGCAGAATGTCCCCTTCTGGAGAAATATAATATACATCTACTTATTATTATTATTATTATTATTATTATTATTATTATACAGTGAGCCCGACTGCTTTCATGTCTTACTCTTCAACTCCTTTTAGCATTTTTCACTTAAACTTTTACTTGAACTTAACAAAGTGAAAGTGGCTCCACCTTAATTAACTCCTCTTGACACGCAAAATGAACTTAAAGTGCTTTATCAATATTTTGAATTTTTGAATTTATTTTTGTTAAATATAATTAACTTTAAAGTTATTTTTCTGATCATATTGATAATTATTATTGCATTTATATGTGAGTTTTGTTGTCACGGGTGAAGGAAGAGCGAGTTTTAGTTGTTTCATATAATTTTGGTTAATTTAATCTCAAACTGTTCCAACTAGAAAATATATATATATTTATATATATTTGTAAATATGATTATATGTAAATATTTGTATATATATTTATTTAAGTATATATTAATCGATCAAGAGGAAATGAATCTGCAAATATTTCTTTCGAGGAAAAAAAAAGGCCAACATGTCTTCCAGCTTCTCGGTTGTGAAGATTTGCTGAACTGAAGGTAATGTTTTAATATTTTTTTACATTATAAACCCAAAATGATCAACTGAGAAAATAACTGTCAGATTAATAGAAAGTAAACATTAATTGTAGCCCTATAAATACATGTAGTGGAGTAAAATGTATATCGTAAATAAGGAAGAACCATGACGTCATTTTTCAGCATCACTTCGGCGGGGATGCAGAGCTGAACCATGACGTAATGAGAGAGGCTCGGTGTG
The DNA here is from genome assembly GCF_963514095.1 of Eutrigla gurnardus. Lineage (NCBI taxonomy): Eukaryota > Metazoa > Chordata > Actinopteri > Perciformes > Triglidae > Eutrigla > Eutrigla gurnardus. Next base: position 25,025,015 of record NC_139926.1, read on the forward strand.
TGGCTGCCGTTGCACAGGGCGTGGTGGGCTCTGTAGTTCTTTTTGTTTGTTCTCTCTATGACGACATGGATCCTCCGGGTGTGAAGCAGTTCGTCATCACCTCAGCTGCTCGCGAGCTTCGACACCTGCAAGAAAACCGCAGCGAATCACCGCTGAGGAACCCGGCCGAGCGGTGAGACCCTGAACGCGCCTCCAGCCTGCGGTGGACGGGACTCCTCCGACCCGAGGCCACAACAGGATGCATTACATCGGTATTAGATGATCGGTGTGTTCTCCTCTCAAGCCCCCCCAACCAGCCTGATGACGTCGCGTCCATGAGCAGAGGAGGAGAGTGAGACATCGGGGAGAGATGGCGGTGAGCACGTCGGAGCCGATCCGGCAGCCGTGCGTCTACCACGAAGCCTTCAGAGGTGAGTCCCGGTCCCCGGGTCCGTCTCCCGTCCCCGTCCCCCCCCCCCCCCCCGGGACCTGCAGGGTGGATGGACGGATGGACGGATGGATGACGCATGCACGTTGATTGTTATGGTTAAAGGGTGGGGATGTGTCAGACAGGCCTGGTGATGGTGGTCTGTGTATGTGGTCTAGTGGAGCTACAGGTGAAGAGAGCCCTGATGCCGGTCCAGCTGAGTCCGGTGCAGGTGGGCCTGGAGATGTTCTGTCTCTGCGGGCAGCTGGACCTCCTCATCAGGGCGCAGATGCAGCAGGTATGCATCACTTCAACACCCACTGCTGATATAAAAAAATCTCTCACTGCATTACTGGGACTGAAATTAAACAAAAGTTTTTCTTAAAAAAGCAAATAAACAGGAGTCTTGGAAGTATTAAGTAACGCATTCCCTTTAAATGTGTATACGTCATTTATATCAACATTAGCATGAATAATATATAATATAATAAAACAACAGAAGTTCATCAGAATCAGAATGATTTTTATTACCAAGAAGGATTTTACACCATCGAGGAATTTGTCATGTGACTAAGGTGCACACATTAAACAATAAACAAACAGTGACTATAATATATAATAAATACAAACAAACGGAGACATAAAGCAAGGTTGATTGATAAGGATTAATAAATAGAGACTACAAAACAATGTTTAAATAACCACCAAAAGGAAGCTTATCTTAAAATGTGTTAAATCATAATTTAGATAATTGAAAATTCATACTTTAGCAAAACAATTGAAAGAATTGCCTCCATGTTGCCTTTCATTTGAGGTTCTTGTTTTTTTTTTTTCAAATAATTTACGATGCTATTAGACAGGAGCAACAAAAGCACACATTTAAGCATACAAGGCTTACATTTGACTTCCTTGTATACCCGTCCCTTGTCCCAACATGCCCAGATGTTATAAACTGGTTTGTGTTCATAATCATTCCACATCCTCCATCCTTGTTCCTCATATCCGTGCTCCAGTTCCAGGAGCAGTTGGGTCAAGGCTGCAGCCCGGAGGAGTCGGACACTTTCCAGACTCAAGGATCAGACATCCTGGACCAGATGCTGCAGTGCCTTGAACATCTACCAAAGCCGATGCCACAGCTGGAGGTATCGCTTCCCATGATATCGTGTTCACATCACACACAAGCACACACACACACACACACACACACACACACACACACACACACACACACACACACAGAAGAGTGATGGAAGGCATCTGAGGGTTGATACGTGTTTTCCCTACAGGACTATCTGGACCTGGTGGGTCTGTCGGTGATGTTTCCTCGCGTGGAGGTGTTCCTCATTCAAGGAAGCCCAGTGGACATGCTGGAGAGGCCGCCGATGGACGGTAGGAGGAGGAGGAGGAATATTTGCTTCTTTCTAATTTAGAAATCTTATTCTGTTCTGCACAGATAGATCTTTATTGTCATTGCAGATTATAGGCCTTCAACCAACCTTTGTTGGGAGCAGTTTCTAGTGCGTAGCTAGAAAAATAAATAAGAAATAAATGACAAATATAAATATAAAAATGTAAAGAATATACATATGAATATAAAAACAGCAGTTATTGCTCCATTGTTGCCCGAAGTACAGTTTAAAAGCCAAATACTTCATTTTTCTTTGCTTGACTTGACACACAAAAACACAAGATTGGTTTTAAATATGATGCACTGTGTAAAATATCTTAAATTGGCTCCAACATTAATGCATAATAAAATGCGTCAGAGGGGAACGTTATTCTGCATAATGAGCACATTCTGCTGAATTTAAATGTATTTTTTACACATTTTGAAAATGTTCTCTCTCTCCCTCTGCACCTTTTATATTATATTATATATATAATTTATATATTTCACATGGATGACTTCACCCCTCCATCCATACTGGGTATTCACGCAATAAAAAAAATATATATTCATGCAACTAATGTAAAGTGACTCCTTCTGTAGAATACTTCTTCCACATCACCAAACTGAACCAGCTGCTGGTGCTGAGTCAGCAGCTAGAAGACGATATCCGGCACCTCGGGAGTCATAAATACATCGCCCACCAGCTCTCGGTTCTTTACGTAAGGACGATATGTTTCTATAGAAAATTAAAAAACCTCAGTGTTTTTCTGTATAATGTTATTTTTTCTCCCCACAGCAAGTCATCAGCTCCTTCAGAGGAATCCAGACTTTCTCTGACATGAAGAAGGACATCGAGGCGAACTTCAAGCAGATGAAACAGTCTCTGGTGGTGGAGGAAGGCGCCCGGCACGAACCTCAGCTGGCCGCTCACTACATCAGCTGGTGAGTCCACGATGTGGATTTGAGGAGGATCACCTCGGGCACTAATCTGATAACAACCCCTCCCTGTGTAGGATATTAGAACTGACTCACAGCTTGACATCGGCGGTGCTGACGCTACCGGAGGAGCTGACGGACGACCTTCACCAGGCTGTGACCTTCGCCTCGCAGTTCCTGTCCTGACTCCGACGCCGACCCCTGACCCTCCGATGCACCAGGAGCTTCTAAAATGAACTGACGCTGTGATGAAAAGGTGCTACGCCATGATTCATGTGATGGATGCTGGGATTTGGATTCATTTACAAATCATGTAGGTTTTTTTATATCGTCCTCCTGAATGTGGATCATATTCGTCCCCGTGGAAATGAATGTAACGTGTGAATTTAAATCCCTCCTTGCACTACTGCTACAACTATACTGTTGTACTTTCTTCTTTTTACCTAATAAAATGTAATGCAATAGGGAATTGTGTTTGCGTTCTCCCTCTTATGGGCAGATGGAATCCGAAAAGGTGATTTTACAACTCTCTTACATGAGCTGAGGTTTTCTTTTACTGTTAAATTCTGGATAAAAATGTAAAAACATGTCTTCACAAATAGAGAAATAGAGACATTAAACAAAGTAAAGCACGGTAAATAATAGGTTCCTGTACTTTACTTGAGTATATCCATTTTCTACTACCAGACTAATATATAATATGATTGATTAATAATACTTACTGTTGCCTTTATTCATAAATACATCAAGCAATGTGATATAGTATATGTAATGGTAAATAAAATAATGTAAAACATAATAAAGTATGATACAGTACAGCATAATATGGTATGGAATATAAAATATAGCAGTATAGTACAGCATAGTATAGTACAGCAATATAATTGTATAAATATATTGTATAGTATGAGTGTAATATAGTATAATTAGTTGTATAGTAGTATAATTAATAGGTATTTATTAAAAGTATCTTATACATTTTTTTCTATGCCAATACTTTTGTACATTTACTTAAGTAAAAATATGAAATGCATGAATTTTACTTGTACTAGTATTAGTTTCTACACTGTTGTATATATTTATACTTGCTTGCATCTGAATGTCTACCTTTTATCTCATTTTTTATTTTAATTTATAATATTTTATTTTGAAAGAACTCACGACCGGAAGGAGACAACATGGCGTCCTGTAATTTTTATAAAATGTAATTAATTTTATTAAAGCCCTCTTTGTGATCATTCCGGTCTCCAGACCGGCTCCGGTCTCCGGTGACGTATGCGGCAACAAAACCAAAAACCGGACAGACAAGCCGCAGGGGGGGGGAGGGTCTAAGTGTGAGTGACGCTCTGCCGCAACCAATCACGCGCGTTTGATTTAGTCCTTCAGCCAATCAGGATGCAGTTAGGCTGAACTTGAATGTGAGAGCCGGAGACGAAGAAGAAGAAGAAGGAGTATAAGCATAATATTCGCGCTGGAAACTGTTTGAATTTTATTATTGTGCTAAAAAACACACAACATGAAGATAAAGGAAGGACACGTCAACGTGAAGAGGGTGAGTTTGAAAAGTTTAAGGCGGTCTGTTTACCTGTCAGTCATCTTTGTTACGACGTACACAAACCACAGGTCTACTTCAGAGATACGTAGCGACTAGCAGCTAGCTGTAGCTTAGTTATTAGCTGAAGCGGTGTCATGAGCTAAAGCAGAGTCGTTAGCTATGTCTCTAAAAGCCTCACGGAGCTCAAAGCATCTTCTCTGCCGTGTGCCCTTGAGCAACCCCTTTAAATCCCCCTGCTAGCCCCTCCCCCCCCGTGGGAAGGGGCCATGCTGGATTTTCATGTAAACACAACCTCCCTCTCACTGGAGATGGGCATGACGACCTCCTCTCTCTCTCTTTATATATATGTGTGTTTGTTAATATTCAATCCGGGACTTTTAAATGTTATTTTTAAATGTATTATTATTATTATTATTATTGTTAATTGTTTGTCCTCCAAACTGTGTTTCCAGATGCAGAGAGGCACTTCTGAGCTCTGTTGTGTGAAGACCTGAGGAGGAGATGATACCAGATCCTTCATCTGCATCCCGGGCCTCCCAGCAGAGGTGAGATCAGATTATCAAACCTTTATTGATCCCCTCGGGTGTTTACAGCAGCACAAACACACACCTATTGTCTCTTACCTGCACTTATGGCTTTTTCGTGGCTGATGCTGATTATTACTAATCCAGGAGACCCGAAACCGATTATTATTTGAAGAAAAAAAGTGCCAAAAGGTGTCCACGTTTAGAATACCACAAACTCTTAACACAAAAGCTTGTTGAAATTCTTTCCAGCACATGTTTAATTCACAGTACCTTTAATGCAAAGTGTACAGGGAGCTATCAGCATTATCATTAAGAAGAACCAATGAAAAAACAAATAAAATCAAATAGTTCCCTGAAGTTAGAATAACTAAAATAAAGACTGCATCAACCAAAGTGGTGCATTTTAAGATAAAATTGATTTATCAGCAGTTTGGCTTAAAAAATGACAGATTGAATGACCATTGATCTGATAATCCGTCGACCCCTCAGCTGTAATGCAGGTAAATAGTGAAAATTAAAGAATATAACTGTAGAACTAAATCAAAGTTTCTACAGCAGTTACGTAAATGTCGTGGACTTAAATGTGTACACATATGCATTGTGTGAGCTGTATTAAAGAACATGTATTTACTTTTCACCGCTGGTCTTTGAATGCTAATGAGAATCCTCCGTTTCTCGTGATGCAGTAAGAACTGTCGGGACGAGGCGAACGCCTCCGCGGCTGTCAATCATTCGGAGGATGAGTCGGGGAACGAGAACAGACGAAGGAGTCCGGTGGGTGTTTTCCTCTTCATCGTCACTGAAATATTAACAGAAAATACTTTTTTTTTGGGGTAAATCTTTTAATCAACTTCAGTCCTGATTAAAACGACCAAATATTCACTCATTTATAGAATGTTGACCTTTAAAATGCCAGTTTTTGTACACAAAGTAAATATTACCATAAAATCCTTGTAAATAGATTTTTTCCCACTTTTTTTTACTAAATCTTTTCACTAACGTCAGGTCTGATTGTAACGACCAAACATTTTTTTTAAACCCACAGAGACGGAGAAAGAAACCCCACGAGTGCTCGGAGAATGCCGCGCACCAAGGTGCCAAAGCGAGTCGCAGCAGCAGAGCAGGAGGCGGCCGCCGCGGGAAACAGAGGCAGGTGGAGGCCGTCACGCTGTTCGAGGTGGTCACCATGGGCAGGAGTGCCATGCAGGTAACACCAGCTCACCCTCCACGCTGATATATCTTCACCTCCACGCTAGGTTTCCTGCTTTTATGTGATTTTTAAAGTCAAACGCAGTGTGAGACGTGCAAAAGAAACATTACTTCCTCTTTGATTTTATAATAATAGTGTTAGTGGGTTCACATCAGAGCTGTCAAAAGTTCAGACTTACGATACTCAAGTAGAGTTTTCAAAACACTCTGGTAAAAGTAGAAGTACTGATTCAACTTCTTGACTCAAGTAAAAGTGAAAAAGTACAGAAATGTACTCAAAGTATCCATATGAGGACATTTCTTCTGTTTTTTTTTTGCAAAGTTAACTGAATTTTGCATCATAATATTTATAAAAAAAATCACTAATTCTTCTCAAATGCATTCAAACTAAAGTAATGAGCCCTTTTTTAAAAATGTGAGGAATAGAAAGTACAGATATTTGTTTTAAAATGGAGGAAAAGTAAGTAAAAATAAAGACAGAGAAGAAATAAATAAAGAAGTTCAGATACCTGAAAATTCTCCTTTAGTACAATAACAAAGTGTTCATACTTTATTACTTCCCAAGCTAATGTAATAAAAAGCCAATTTGTCAGAATCTGTATAATAATATACAGAAAGCACTCTAATATCCTGCTTCGTCTGAGCAGGCGGTGATTGATGATTGGATCGAGGCGTATGTGACGGACAGAGACTCTTCTCTCCTCGATCTCATCAGCTTCTTCATCCAATGCTCCGGGTGCAAAGGCAAGCCGCCAACACACACACACACACACACACACACACACACACACACACACACACTGAGAACACACACACTCAGGGTGTTTTCCTCCCTCCCAGGTGTGGTAACAGCAGAGATGTGTCAGAGCGAGGAGGACAGCGAGGTCCTGAGTAAGATGGTGGAGGAGCTGGATGAGGTAAGAGGCTACTTCCTGCGTCTTCATCAGATTAAACCACTCGAAGTAAAAAGGTGTGTGTGTGTGTGTGTGTGTGTGTGTGTGTGTGTGTGTGTGTGTGTGTGTGTGTGTGTGTGTGTGTGTGTGTGTGTGTGTGTGTGTGTGTGTGTGTGTGTGTGTGTGTGTGTGTGTGTGTGTGTGTGTGTGTGTGTGTGTTTCAGGACTCCGGTCTGCAGTATAAGAAGTTTCTGGCCTTTCCGTGGATCCTCACAGTCACATGGCCCATGGACACAGTCAGTAGTTCCTCCCTGCTTCATGGATTTGTCCTCACTTTTACATCCTTTTTGCCTTCTTGCCTCATTTCAGTTAATTGCATTATTTTAATTATAATGGGGACTAAATTATTATGTATTTAGTCCCCATTAGTTACTACCAAGGTAGGGACTAATCTTCCTGCGGCCCATTTAAAAAATCACAATATTGAACCAAACATGTAATTAAAAATGAGAACAAAAAAACAAAAAAAAACAAGCAAACGCCAACTACTTATACTATTTATACTATGGATTCAACTTAATTGTCTGTATTTATCCGGCGTGAATCTTGTTTTATAGGAAACACAGTTAGATTTGTGTCTCAGTAACTCTGTTCATAGTCAGACTTCCTTTTCGTCCAGCAGTGAGTTGTCGGGTCAAAGACGGCGTAATAAAAGCAGAATTAATGCTATTAATGCTGCTGTATCTGTTATTTATTCTGTGTATTGTTGTCCTGCTCAGTACTTCACACAGAGAGAGATTCTCCCTTTCAGGACCTTTTTTCTTCCTTCTAACTGAACTGACATCCAGTTGGTTTAAGCCCCTCCCCCTTCCTGTAACTGCTGCTCTTCTCCTCCCCGCGCTGTAGGACGGTGCCGAGTATCCTCTGGTCCAGCCGGGAGCGTACGGCCGCTGGTTCCACTCCGAGTTCTGCGACTTCGTGTCGGTGCTGGTGGGCCGGTGTCAGCACCGCGTCCTCTTCGACAGCTACCTGATGAACGCCCTCATCTCGCTGCTCACCGAGCTGTCGGACTCGTACGTACGAGCCTTCAGACACACCTGTACGCTGGCAGGTAAGGGAGAGAACACACACACACACATATATATATATACTGCCATTATTCATTAAAACATTTTTAAGGAGATATTAGGTTTGTTGGTCCTCCCCCATGAGATCTGATTAAAATAATCCTATTTTACATCATTTTGGAACATTATTATTATTATTATTATGACTGTAGATATGGCCCAAAATGCTTAAAGACAAAACTTGCAGTGGTTATTTTATTTATTTTATTGTTTACCTATATCACAACCTTCATTTAGAACATTTAGTTGTTCTAATAGTGTTTGCCCTGTAAAATCATATTCTGTAAATCAAAAGGGCAGAAAACATTAATATATCATCTTTCTGTAATTTAATTTATTTATAAATAAAACATTTTTTGGCACTGCGCCCTAATAATAATAATAATAATAATAATAATAATACAATTTTTAAATAAAAATAATATAATGTTTATGAAAATAAAAATAATGACAATAATAGTAAAAAATATAGCAACAATTACAACAATAAAAATAAGAAAAATATAATAATAATATAATGATGATAATACAAATAATAACTAACAAAAATAAAAATACATTAATTAATAATAATAATAAAAATAATAATAGTGATAATATTTATGAGATGGCAGAATAGAGTACTGTAATCTTGAGAGAATAAACAATAAATAAAAATAACTAAATAATTTGCTGAGCTCACCCATGCCTCCTGTCTTACCTGGACGTCCCTGATCAGCTGTGAAGCTGCTGAGCTCTCTGGTGGCCGTCGCTCTGAGCCTCAGCGCCGGCATCGAGAACAGCCAGAAACTCTACGAGGTCCAGAAGACTCGGACCACCAGACAGAAAAGCAGCCTGCAGCAGGAGAGGACGCAGAAGAAGGTCACGGAGGTAAGACCGGCGTCAGGATGAGGATTTATCTCCGTGAGATGAAGTCTGACTGCTGTCTTCCCTTCCAGCTGCAGGAGAAGAGAGTGGAGATCGAGAGCATGATGGACGTCATCTTCAAAGGGGTTTTCCTGAAAAGATATCGGTGAGTGTTTGTGTGTGACGCGGCGTGGATCTCGGTGTGTGTTATCTGCTGATCCTGTCTTCCCGTGCAGCGACGTGCTCCCGGAGATCCGCTCCATCTGTGTGGAGGAGCTGGGGTTGTGGATGAAGCTCTACAGCTCTGCGTTCCTCAACGACAGCTACCTCAAGTACATGGGCTGGATGATGCACGACAAGGTGTGACACGTCACAAAGATATCACAGATGTAGTGGATGTCTTTGTAAATCTTTAATAACGCCGGCTGGGAAACTGATTTTCAGACACCAGACGTGCGTCTCAAGTGTGTGTTAGGTCTGCAGGGTTTGTACGCCGATCCTCCACTCCTCCCTAAACTGGACCTGTTCACCACCCGCTTCAAGGTAAACACTTCTGTTCAACATTTTAGATGTATTTGTGTTTGGGCTTGCAATTTTCAAAATCGGTTGAAAAGTGAGTTTTTATTCTGCTTTATTCTGTGATTTGTTTTGAACGGCAGAGCCCTAGAATAAACAGTAAAAATGTCAGATTTAAAAAAAATGATGTCTCCTATTTATGCGTTCCATATAAGTAAAAGTTGCACAGAACGATTATGATTAATGATTAAGTCCCACAGCGGTGCGTAAGGATGAATTCTCCACCAGTTTCAATGGTTTTAGTGCACTTTCAGGATGAACGTCTGTTGAGTTTAATTGTATTAAACATCAGAACTTGCATAAGTTGGTATCTCAGAAAAGTGTAAAAACTATGGAAGACATTTAATAAAAAAGCATTTTTTCATTCATTTGAGGCCCCGTTTAAACGAAGGGAAAATGCAGATATTTCCACGCGGTTTGGCCTCTCATTTACACGAAAACCTAGTTTTTTTTATCACAGAAAACGATTATTTCTAAAAAGAGATTTCTGATAACGTTATGTGTTGTCACGTCAACTGGGAGAAACAGGGTTTTATGTCCTCAAGCATCACAGGAAGTCGCTGGTGTTATTTGTTGTTGTTGATTCTGAGGATTCTGATTGGCTTGCATGGCTTTTTATCCTTCTCCCTACACTGCCGCCCATAGGTATGGCATAGTTATAACAGCGCTCGACGGTGGATTCATGCGGGTTGATGTAAATGACAACTTTTGAAAACGATGCTGTGTGCACGATGTTATTTTTGAAACGGAGGAGGGGAAATATTCATTTCTCTAAATACCCTGCTACGTTGGATCCTTGCTGGTGATTTCCCTTCACTGATGCTCATGTGTGACGTGTAACGCTTGCGTTCCAGGAGCGGATGATCTCCATGACCTTGGACAAGGACAACGAGGTGGCGGTGCAGACCATGAAACTCCTGCTCCTCATCTCCAAGTGAGTCGCCTCACAGATGCTCTTTGCTCCCGTTGAATCCTCCATCATGTCCCACCACGTTTTCTTGTGACTCCTCAGAACGTCTGATGATGTGCTCAGTCCTGAAGACTACAAGCAGCTGCTCCGCTTCGTTTACTCCTCACAGCGCCCCCTAGCTGCCGCTGCAGGGGAGCTGCTCTTCTCACGGTGCGTTCACCTCCGTCACTTGGCATAAACAGGCAAAAACAAGCCCCAGATAATGGATGACATGCGTTTTTCTGGTCTTTGTTAGGCTTCTCAACACTGTAGTCCCTTCATCTGATACTCAGGATGAAATCGATGAGGAGAGCGCACATCAACGGCAAACATCTGCCAGACTGAAGGCTTTGCTTGAGTTCTACCAGCAGTCTGAGGTGAAACATACACCGGCTGCTTCAGTTAGATACGTAGATAAGACGGGAGTAACGTGTGTCTCTGCGTACGCTTTCAGCTGCACAAGCATGTGGTCTACCTGGTGGACAGTCTGTGGGACTGTGGTGGAGTCCTGCTGAAGGACTGGCCCACGCTCACATGTATCCTGCTGCAGGACCCTTCCTCACACAGTCCAGGCAACCCTGCAGGTCTGTGGATTTGTAGGCAGAAGTGTCCTTTAAATTCTTCTCTAGTTGATTTGTTTTAGTAAACCAGCTGATGTGTGTGCAGGTCTTACTCAGGCAGAACAAGCAGTCCTGGTGGAGATCCTGGTGGCTTCGGTGCGTCAGGCCTCGGAGGGACCGATGCTGGCAGGAAGGAGCGGAGCTAAGAAGGTTAGTGGAGATCCTGCTGCTCTCAAACACTACCACCTTTGTCCACAGGGGGCGCTGAAACGGCACAAAATGTCTCACAGTATCTTTAAACTACTTTTATACACAGTTAGGGACTTTCATCCAGTGCATCCCAACCTAGGGGTCACAAGATAAACCTGAGGGCTCACGAGATGTTCTTCTTTTGGACTTTATCTCAAATCTTGTTTGTAAACATTTTTGTTTAATTTGATTTTGAGTTAAACTGCTAACAAGTCATGGTAACAAAGCAAAAAAGATTGAAACACTTTATTGTATTTTCTCATATTATTCGATGCGTTTTCCTAACAGATTAACTTGTAGCACATTTAATGTGTTTTAATAAGCAGTGTTTTGTGTTTCAGGTAATGAGCGCCCGAGAGAAGAAGGCTCAGATGGACGACTGTACGAAGCTCACGGATCATCTCCTCGCCGTGCTTCCTCAGCTGCTGTCCAAGGTCCATATATCAGATTCTGTCTGCAGAACGTCACATTTCTTTGATGCTCTGTGGATAACTTATTTTGATGGTGTTGTTATTTGTGCAGTTTTCAGGTAGTTGTGACATCATCGCCTCCCTGATGAAGATCCCTCAGTACTTCCTCCCCGAGAGTCTGGAGGCTGACGGCACACAGGTCTGCATCGCCTTCCCTCATTAGTCATGTAATAAAACTTACACAGGATTTTTTTTAATTGAGAAATAACAACACGATTATTTAAATTGAGTGGTAAATAATAGACGTATTATGAAAATAAAGATAAAATCTTTCTCAGACTAAACGGCTGCAACATTTCAAAAAAGTTGGACAGAAAACTTCTCCAACCAGGAAAATTATCAATGTTTTCCTTACATTATCAAACCGTAGGATGTCCCAAAATGTTCATCCTCCCCAAAAATGGCACATTTTGCAGCAAATCCTCACATCTGAGTGTCTCATATTTTGAATGCATAAATGATTTCCTATCATGAATCATTTGTCATTAATAAATGTAAGTAAGGGATGTCAACTAATTGCTCACCTCAACTAATTATTTAAAAACTTGTCATAATCGTTCTATTTGCCTCGGGCCGTCCACAGTGGGTTTTTTATTTTTTATTTTTTGACAGCCGCTCCGAGCGCCTGAACTGTCATCGCCTGCTGGGTCACGTGATTTATTTCTCGTCCTCAGGCCGTGTCCGGTCTGATGGCGGAGATGGGCGCCGCGTTAGACCGCCACGCCGACCCCGGCGTCCTGGAGGCCGCCGCCCGCACCTCCCTCAGCCTGTGTGGGGAGGAGGCCTCCTGGTGCTCCGGAGCCCGGGCCGGCAGAGACGCTCTGGTCCAGCGCTGGGTGGACAGCCTGGCAGCTCTGCTGGGGGACGCACTCAAGGTTGAAAGATGGTCGACACACATGAGCATAGAATAAAGAGCCTTCACAATGAACTTATTATTTCATCTCCGTTGCAGAGCGAGAGTCAGACTTTCTCTGCCGACGAGGAGAAAACCGGAGAGATTTTAGCCACGCTGAAGAAACTCAGAGCTTTCCACAAGTAAGACTGTTAGAGCCGCTCCAGTTGACTGTTTTTACAACGTATTTATTGTTGGTCATCTGTTTGTCCAGCTGTCACGACCTCCTCAAGTGGAACCTGTTTGAGCTGCTGTCTCCTTTGCTGGCGATGGAGAGCAGCGAGGGAGGAGCGCCGCCTCAGGTAGCTAAACACCGCTCCGTTTAAATCAAGTTTGTCTTCTGGGATTTATTTCTCCTTCTCTTCTTCCTCTGGTCGTGTGAAGGTCCAGCTGGAGGCGCTGCAGTGTCTGTCTTACTGCATGCTCTGGTCGCTCAACACCAGCGGTGACACGTTAAACTCCAGAGTGAGTTCTGCTTCACTTATAATTAAAATAGGGTTAAAATAACATTTATATTAAATCTGTATCTCTGTTGTGGTTGTGTGTCCCGAAGAAATATCATAAAAGAATTGCAGAAATCCTCTTCAGTAGCATAATTACTAATTGTGATGAAAATTATTTGATCAAATATAATTTGTTTATGCCAAGAAAAAATGATAAAACAGCTGATCAAGCCTGTGAAGAGAAACAATTGTTTTAACTATTAAAAAAGAGCATCAAATTATGTTTTTCTAATTTTCTGACCGATTTTCCTGCATAATTTATTGATCAATCCGTTATTACAGTAGTAGAACAAGCTTTCATTTTTATTTATTTATTTTTTTTTTAAACAAAAATTGTAAAAATTCAGCTTTTTGACTGTGAATCTTTTTTTAATTTTCTTTGTCATCTGTGACATTGAAATAAAATATTTACTTTTGACTGTTGTTTTGGACGAAAACGTGACATTTTAAGATGTCGCTGCGGTTTCTGACAACTCGATAACTTGAGCAATGTATTGATGAATCCAATCAATGAATGAGTAGATTAGAAATGCAGGGAAGGAGTGAAGGGAAGTGTATGTTGAGCCTCATGTTGTGTTTCAGGAGAAGGCCGAGGCCCAGAGACTCCAGCTCCGTCTCTTCTGTGAACGGTGTCACCGCTGTCTCTCCCACTCAGACCTCGCCGTGCAGCAGCAGGTAAACATCATATTATACATAATATATCATATAATATACTGGTTTTTATTCCCTCACCTTCCTAACTGCCTTCTCTTTCCCATATTTAGGCTTTCCTGTGCGTGTGTGACGTCCTGACGGCTCATTCCTACCAGACTCAGGTGTGGGATCCCTCCTCCTTCGGCCCGCTGCTCTACACTCCCGGCCCCAAGCTGCAGAGGGCGCTGCTGGCCTTTGTGTGCGCTCACGTCTTTGTTGGAGCGGACGGCGGTGAGACATCGGCCTTGTTTTACGTGGTTTCACTTGAACCTTCGTGCTGATATGTTTTCCTTTCTGTTGCTTCGCTGTGCAGAACGATGTGGGGGAAGACACGGATGTCACTTTAACCGCTTTCAACAAGTTAATTCAACTTTTAACTGGAAAAACAGACGCAAATGATTAATCACAGGGTTTCCCACAAGTCAGGGAATTTCTGGGACTTTTAAAAAGTATTTTCCAGTCAGGGAAAGTCGGGAATATCATGGAATCTTGTCATCAAAATGTAATATTCCCCACACTGTATTTTTCTTTACCGCGTTTTTTCACAAGTTTCCCCCTATTTGAGTGGTTGTTATGGTTACTTGGTTTCTCAGTGCCAACAAATAACACAATTAATGTGCACCAAGCAGTGAACTAAAAGCTCACAAATTAATTTTAAAATATACACAAATGTGGCCTGTTTTCTACCTTCATTATAAGACATTCAGCTTTTTATTTAGGAAACAGTCTGTATTTCCTAGTCAGTATTTTTTGTTAACTTTTAACTTTTATTTGACAGTGAACACTTGAAAAAAGTAGTAGAGAGAATCTTAACTCAAGTAAAAGTAACAATTCAACAAATAAAAACTGCTACATTCAACATCCTACTGAAGTAAAAGTACAGAGGTATCAGCAGCAAAATGTACTTAAGTAGTTACATCTCCTCTTTAAAGTACTACACCGTATGAAGTATTTTACTACAGTGGTTTTAAACCGAAGGGTCAGACCTCTAAAGGGTCTACAGATGCCTCTGAGGGGTTTAATATTAACGGAGTAGAAAAGCAAGCTCTGATACACAAATGTGTACAAAGTATTCTCTATCATTGACCTCTTTCCTCGTCGTCCAGTTGAACTGAAACTATTTGAGATGTTTATGTGGAAATGTCTCTTTGGCAAGCCAGAAAAACAGCAAAACGCTCTGCTTTTAACTGTATTTTAAATATTATTATTTACATTTCTTTCATGCAGAGTCTTCTCATAACCGCAGCAGTTAAATAAATATGGGAAGTTTTAAAGTAGGGAGTGGAAGCTGTGCACTAAAGATCTGCATGTTTTTGAGATGTGTTGCCTCAGCGGTGCGTTCGGGTACCTGGGCAGAGTGCAGGACACCCCAGGACCCACATGGCATGGCAGTAGATACACAGCAGATGGCAGTCTCACGCCGTCGGAGCTCAGCACCCTCCCCCCCCCCCCTCTCCAGCCTTTTATTGATTCAGTGAAGCGGTTTGAGAACATGCAGATATTGAATGCAGCGCCACACATTTGGCTTAATAACTGACTCCAGATCTGCTCCCGCTGACGGTAAACGTCTCCAGCCTGACCTCGGGGCTGATTCAGGACCCTCCGTTCACAAAAGGAAAACCCCTGTTAATACATTCAGACTGAAAACTGGCACTTTGTTCTCGTCTGGTGCCCAGAAACCGAGATTGACGCGTCGGGAGCTTTGTGCTGTTTTTTCTTTGTGACGTATTAATCCGTTCACGTCGGCCTGTCACCCAAAACATTGCATTATCCGGTGCGATCGGCGTCCGCGCTCATATTGCATCCAAACACGGGGGACGCAGTCGATAGCGAGTCCTGGTGGGAATCTCTTAAATGTTCAAGCAAATACGATCCAGGCTTATTGGTTTTTGAACATGTAATAAAAAGCTATTGTTTTATTGGGTTTGCCTGGTAAGGTTTTTTTTGTTGGATAGACAGTGTTTTCTATTAGCTGCTGGATCAGAGATCACTCGGAGGGCAAGGGCACTAAGTTAAATCATAAAATCAGGGCAATCTCTTTCCGTGAGAAAATTCCATTAACTCTGGCTCACCTCTGAGCCGGTTTTATTAGCCTTGTGAAAGATTGAAGCCACATGGTGTCACAACCATAACTCCGCTCTTATGTTATCTTTGATTTCCACCTGCTAAAGCCATTGTCCTCAAACTAACCAAAACACTCCGCTTTGTTCTTTTTTTTTTCCTTCTTCTGTTATATGATTTCTGGTGATTAATTCCCCTCGCTCTCTCAAACCGCTCTCCCTCCGACTCCATCTGGGCTCCCTCAGCCGGCGAAGGCTCTGAAGTGGAGAGGCTGGAGGAGCTTCACAAGCGGAGAAGTCTGCTGGCGGCCTTCTGCAAGCTCATCGTGCACGGCGTGCTGGAGATGAGCACGGCCGCCGAGGTCTTCATGCACTACATGAAGGTGAAAGGTCAACTCCTTCAAATGAATAGTGGGAAATATGTGTGTTTGCACCAAGTAGACGAGAAGTTTGACTCAATCTCCTTGTCTGTAAGGTAAATCTAAAGAGAGGTTAGCTTAGCTTAGCATCTGGATCCATGTGGATTCTGGTGTGAAGCTGCTAACAAAGTTAGCTTCTATAATTCAAGGTCAACTTTACAGCTAAGTGTTAAAGTCATCTTAGTAGCTAACTAGCATTGGTAGCGACCTGTCAATCAGCAGGTAGACTTCTATACAACCAGAGAGGAGTCGCCCCCTGGTGGCCAGCAGAGAGAAGTAGGACCATTTTCTCATAGACTTCTATACAACCAGAGAGGAGTCGCCCCCTGGTGGCCAGCAGAGAGAAGTAGGACCATTTTCTCATAGACTTCTATACAACCAGAGAGGAGTCGCCCCCTGGTGGCCAGCAGAGAGAAGTAGGACCATTTTCTCATAGACTTCTATACAACCAGAGAGGAGTCGCCCCCTGGTGGCCAGCAGAGAGAAGTAGGACCATTTTCTCATAGACTTCTATACAACCAGAGAGGAGTTGCCCCCTGGTGGCCAGCAGAGAGAAGTAGGACCATTTTCTCATAGAC
Source organism: Eutrigla gurnardus (assembly GCF_963514095.1). Lineage (NCBI taxonomy): Eukaryota > Metazoa > Chordata > Actinopteri > Perciformes > Triglidae > Eutrigla > Eutrigla gurnardus. The sequence goes on from NC_139926.1 coordinate 25,041,853, forward strand.
TTCTATACAACCAGAGAGGAGTCGCCCCCTGGTGGCCAGCACAGAGAATGCAGGTTTAAGGCACTTTAGATTCGGCTTCACTTCTCAGACCCAGAGCTTACAACTTGGTAATTAGTGAGATTTTAAGGTCTTGTTGGATATATTTTGTTACCTCTGGACAGTTTAAACTTTACCATTAACACCAGTATCTCTTCGCCTCCAGTACCATAATGACTTCGGTGACATCATCAAGGAGACGATGTGCAGGACCCGACAGATGGACAAGATACAAAGTGCTCGTACCCTGGTGCTGTGTTTGCAGCAGGTAGACCTGCACATCCTGAGATACCAGCCTCGGCTACACGCTGCAAACAGCTGATGTGTGTTGGTCCTCTCTTCCCATCAGCTGTTCGTTCGTCTGAGGCGAGAGCAGGAGGGCGGCGGTGGTGGCGGTGGTGGCGGTGGCGGCGGTGGTGGCGGTGGTGGCGTTGGTGGCGGTGGTGGCGGTGGCGGCGGTGGTGGCGGTGGTGGCGTTGGCGGCGGCGGGCCTCAGCCAGGAGTCCAGACCTTCACCAGCATCAAAGAGCTCTCCAGGCGCTTCGCCCTCACCTTCGGGGACGTCGTCAAGTTCCGCGAGTGCGTCGTCATGATCCACAGGTCAGCTTGTTTCTTTCACATTGTTTGGGTTTTTTTAAGCTTTTTTTTTGACTCATGGTCTTCTTCGCGTGCAGGAACGGCATCGAGTTCGTGTTCCAAGAGTTTAGTCAGACCCCGGATTCATCTACGCCGCCGTACCTCTCCTATCTGACCATCCTCAGCGAATTCTCCAGCAAACTCCTGAAACCAGACAAGAGAACAGTGCAAGTGCTGCATGACATAAATATTACAACATTGTTTTTTTTAAAGCGCTGCTTTCTGAATGTCTTGTTGTCGCCCGTGCAGGTTCTCCTACCTGCAGAAGCACACGGCCGAGCACGCCGTGGACCTCCGGGCGGAGAGGTGGCAGCCGCTCGTCTACTATCGCGCCTCGCTGCTGGCGGCGGCCGACGGCGAAGACGCCGTGTCGTACGTCAGCTCGGACAGGAAGCCGCCCAATCGCTCTCCCTTCTCCAAACATAAACTTGAAGGTGCAGCACGGAAACAAGCAGGTAGAGTTAAAAAGCAGCAGCTGCATCATCATGCTTGTTTGTTTTTTAGGACACAAGTCGCCGTCGCCGCTCAACCCCGTCGACTCCAAGGTCGGTAAAGTTCTCAGATCCGGCTTCAGTCCAAGGTGCGGTGTTCTTATGTTATAAATCTCTACGCATCATCACCTGGCTCACGCTAACAACCTCATCTGACTCCTCAGCCATCAGGAGAAGACGGCCGACCAGGATCCCTTCTCCGTGCCCGTGGAGCCGCCCGCCAAAAGGCCGAGCGTGGAGGGATCCGTCCTCAGCGCCGGCTGTGAGGCGGACGATGACACCGTGGAGGTCGAACTGTAACGGACAGGAAGTTGGAGGAGAATCTGTGCTTCCCGTCCGGATGGCGGGACATCACAGTGAGACGATTTCCTTTTCTGTGTCCCAGCGTCAAGTTTGTTTTTTCTACAATACTGTTTAGATATTTCTTATTGTCAACAAATCCCATGAAAAGACCAAAACTTCCTCTGTGCCATAATCTTCAGCCCACAGTATTAAAAACACACCACTGTTGTGTTCGGTGACCTTATCTGACACGGCAAAGAGCATGGGAACTGTAGTTAACTCTCAATCAGTCCATGTTAACCGTTCGGCAGCTGTGAATACTGACCTGAGCACCACAGATGTATTAATCCACAGCTGGAAGTAGTGCAACAAATGCACTTTGACTCCTGTTTGAGTAAATTAACTCCAAACTAAAGTGTCCACTTGTTTTAGTGAATAACTGACAGTATATAATATGTATTTAAAAGTAATTTATGTGTTGACAGATTGGACATTTTATTAGATGGAAATCATCTTTTCTTGGGATTCGTTAACAGAAATATTTAAAACACAACGCTTCTTCTTCCGATAACGTCCCTTTCATTCGAGGACCAAGTGAATCAGAGTGTGTAACATGATGATCCGTATTTTAATTTGACATTTTATGTATTATCCTGCCCGCCACTTTATTATCGCTGCTTGCTGCTAGGTTACGGTTGAGTTAAAGTTTGCCAAAAACAATTTTATTTATTGTGGTAAATTTATTTAAATAAAAAAAAAAAGAAATATTCCAAACAAGTTTAATTTGCCAAGCTGTATAATATATATTTTATCATGTTCATTTCTATAAATGCTTTTACACGTAATACCCATGGAGACATTTTAATTTAAGTACTTCACTGCATTTATACATGTGTATTTAATGTGATGAATATCAGTGTTTACATGTGGTGTTCAATGAACATTTACACACATTTACCAGATGCTTCTAATAACTTTATTATTAATTTAAAGAAAAGTCAAAAGTACATTCAAATCAAGTACTTGATAACATAGAAAAGAAAATAATTTGACACTCATTTACAACACGGCAAGCACCAAATAAATATGTACATTTATGTATAAATCCATGTCTAATAATTTAATAAACCCATCTCACGCATCCAGTGAGTCTGTGGTGATGCGTTCAGACCTGCTATGTACAAAGAAACGGTGTGAGTGCAGCAGGCTCGACGGTGGCATTTACGCGACTTCCTCATTTCAACAAAACGACCACGAATTAATTTACAGTTTTATAGAAAAAACCTTTCCGTTCCGATCACTGGAATGTAACATTAGCCAATGACTTCAGATGATAACGAGCTCCGAGCCTGCATCGAATCTACAGCGTTTTCCATCCAGGGAGATCCAGTGTTTATAAAGACGTGATGACTACAGCACTGAAGGCCAGATGAAATTAACACCTGCACCCCAAAAAACATAATTCACTCAAAAAGCGCTACGTGCACAAACACGACTTTCCCTGCGTTGCCATGGGGACGATGAAGCAAAAAAAAAGAGGCTGAAGTCAGCTTCATGATGTTGACGTAAAAAAACACCTGCTAGAAAAAAAAGCAGAACTTCACAGCTTCTCCTTTCACAAGATACGGTGTCCGACCTCCGACCCCACCGCCGGCGTGGTGAAGCGCTCGCCGTTTTCCCGGGAACCAGCGAATCTCCGGTGGAGCCGGTGTTTCTGGGAGCGCCCAGCGCTCAGCAGGCGAGACAGGAAACAGTCATTCGAAGTCATCCTCGTACTCGTACTCGTCCAGGTCCAGGTTGCAGTGTGGGCTGGGGAACTCGAAGAAGTGTCTCTTTGTCAGACCCAGCTCGCTGGAGATGTGCTGCCCCAGAGGGCTCAGAGGGTGATCGTACCTGAACGCACCGAGGAAACGTTCAAGAAGTTAGCTTCTTCACAGAGTTAGAGCAGATCAGTGCAACCACAGAACCACCACTAGCCGGTTAGCTTAGCACAAAGATGGTGAACCCCTGCTAGCGGGTTTTAAAGCCCACTGGTGTTATATAGCTCGTTTAAGTTTAACCAAGACTGTCCAGCAGTTAGAACACTTTGGTTTTTATACAATAAACCAACAACATATAAAATGTTAATGAACCAGTGAGCTTCAGAGTTTTTAGAACCGTCGACAGAGTCAGGCTAACGGTTTCCCCCCGTTTCCAGTATTTGATGCTAAGCTAAGCTAACTGGTGGTAGGAGAAAGGTATCGATCGTTTCTTCTAGCTCCGGGCAAGGAAGTGAATCAAGACAGGAGGTTTTCAACTGGAGAGAACACATGCAAGGCATGGATGGTGATGTTTCTTTGGGAGAGGAAGGATAAAAAATAGGACTGACTCGGAGAGGAGGAGGAGGAGGAGCTGCTGGTTCCCTGAGTGTCTTACCTGCTCTGGTGAGCAGCCTGTCTGTCTTTTAGAAGTCGGTGGAGTTCCTAAAACCGCCACACAACATGCCTGTCAACAGCCTCATCTATCACTGACTCGCTGTCCCGGGGGCTCTGCTGCTGGACGACACACCACACTAAAACGTGTCCTGCCACCACATGTCCAAACGTCTGCAGCGTCACATCACACTCATCGTCACCACGATACGTATTTGGGATCACAAATAGCTAACACGGAAAGAATAAAACTGATTGGAAGTCACAAAAGAGGGAAAAAAAGCAATAATGTCCAACTTACTGTGCAGGAATAACTATTAAAACAACTGTCAGTGATCACATGATTAGTTATAGTGTTTAGCCTCCATCTGCTGTGAGTTATTCTGTGATGACATGAACACATATTGTCTTCTTTTTTTAAAATATGATCTGTTTATAGTATAAAAATGGGGAGAAAATAAAAAAAGAAAACTAAACTGGAGCAGGAAAGGAATTATTATTCTCCGTTTCATTTAAGCACAATTCACAGCCAGTTCCAGCGGTTTAATAAAGTGGGACTCACGCGTCGTTGCACTGTTCGTTGGCGGCGGCCTCCTCGGCCACCAGGTTGTCGTACTCCTCGGCGGCGTATTTCTCCCAGTCGGAGATCTCCTGGCCGTCCGTCTCCACCTCCTGGAAAAACAAGGAGGAGTCACGTGATCGGTCGTCGTGACGGGAAATCGTCGTCTACAGAGTCTCCGTTTCGTACCCTAATGACGGAGAACGGGTCCTTCTGCTCGTAGTCCAGGTACTTCTCGATGTTGAAGAACGTGTCGAAGAAGACGTGGGACAACTTGCACCTCTTCAGGTCCCGCAGAGTGATCTTACCTGGACGGGATGAAAACAGATGATTGGAGGATTTAGGAGGTTTGAATCAGCTGACTCGCTAAATGTCAACTTTTATTAAGGTTAATTATAAATGTGATCTTTTTCTCTATTAATCAAACCACAAAACGGCTGGGCCACGATATTTAAAAAACTAAAGGCTGCGACAAATTTGGTTGCTTTTTATTATTTATTAATCTGCCAATCAAATGTATCAATTAACCGACTCATCTCTAAAAACGTCTCCCTGTCAAGTTATTTTGGTCGAAACACCAAAAGACGTTCCAATCAGAAAAAACACAACAGAACAGCATATTTTCAGATTTTGATTTATTTATTTATTTTAATCGGATCGATGATAGATAGAAAATGATTGATTGCGATTGATCCAAACACTGTTTTGCAGCTGGTGTGTGAAATCTGGAATAAACCGAGCTGATTTTTAAACATCTTAGAGTGTTTTTAGCCTCCTCATCTGCAGCAGCTGCTTAGAAAGCTCAGGGCTTCTGACAGCAGAAGCCCGATCACCTTCAGGTTTAATCCTCCGCGGCTTGATGTCTCATACCAAGTTTTAAACCCAGCAGATAGTCGTTAACGTGTGTGATTTCTATGTCTGCAGCACTCAAGTCCCCGCTTTCTGCTTTTGAACGAGCCGAGGAGAGACTCGTGATTGAGAGGATAAAGTTCGGCTTTTCAGACGAAAAACTCCGCCAGACTCTGATCTGGATTTTACGTTATCAAACGTAACGTCTCCATCTACATCGCGCTGGGAGTTCACGGGCTTCACGAGATTTACGTGACGTTTTAACAAACTTTCACATCTCTTAAAACCGTTAAGAGTTGAGCCATCGGGACGGACCAACGAGCGTTCGGGGGGGAATCGTCAGCCTGCAATAAGAAGTTGTTACGTCTCATGTTACGCCGCATACCACGGGGTCGCCGAAGGGTCACATTCTTGCTGCGGCTATCAATACTGAACATGCGTGGCCTCCGCCGCCGGCTAGTGTCTTCTAAATGGCACGGCGGGGAGGAGGCTAAGTGCTGGAGGGGATTTGTTGACAGTGTGGATGACACCAAGCAGCTGGCACCGGTCATCCATAACGGCGACCTCAGCTAATCATCCACGACCCCGCCCTCGCAACCTGTTACACAAAAAGCCTGTTAGGACTCCGAGGTGTGCATTTATGATTGTGAAACTTGACCGACCTTCGACCTCGGGCTTGACGAGGTCGAGCATTTGGCAGAGGCAGTCCTCGAAGGGAAGCGGGTCGATGGCCATGGTCTCCAGCTTCTGGCACTGATCCCTGTAGAAGTACTCCAGCTCGTACATGCTGAGCACGCCGTCCCCGTCCAGGTCCATGCAGCGGAACCAGTACTCTATACTGGAGACAGCAGATGTGCACGTGAGGCTGTGGAGAAACCAGGGGGGGAGGCGGTCGCCGTGGCAACAGGGAGTCCACGTACCTGGTGTCCGTCTTCTTGTCCTCCTCGGAGATGAGAAACCAGACGAAGTCGGCGTAGCTGAGCCGCCCCTCCTTGTGCACCTTTCTGTCTCTGGTGGAACGGATCTCACGGTTACTGCTGAAAATGTTCTTCTTCTTCAAATAAATAATGGCATCCTTTAAACATGGCTTACCTTGTTACTGTTCCTGAGAAAAGTCTCTCAATCATCTTATGGGAGATGGCTGGAAAAACAGAGCAAAGAGATAACTTAGAATCCAGACCGATGGAAATCACTTATTCACGACACGTGTAATCCATTCTCCTGGACTTTAAATCCAAACTGGCTACAGTAAGACATCTTTTTTCTCTCTCAATCTCGACAACGCCATAAATCCTCCGGTCATCACATTTTGACCGTACAGCGGTAGAAATCCTTCCAGACGTGGCGTCATCCGAGTATATATGCTGCTCTCTTATTGATCTCGTGTCTCATTTCCCCTCCCTCACTCAGACATCAACCAGGAACATGTGGTGTGGAGAGGGCTTTCTTTTTTTGTCTGACTATGCGTTTTGTGTGTGTGAAAGAAAATAATATTGACTAATGTTGTTGTTGTTGTTGTTGTTGCGTGTCGATTCGGCTTACCGACGGCCGTCAACCAAAATGCCGGAAGCTTAAAGGAAAGTTCTGACGACTCGACTATGAGACACGGAGTTCATCCAGATACAGCAGATCAGTCTGCAGAGAGGCATGCTGGGGCACCTTGGTCGTTGTGCTGCTCCAGGTCCTTCTGGTCGATGTACAGGTCGTGGTCGGTGTCTAATTCCCAGAACTTGCAGTAGATGACGTAGAAGTGTTCGTAGGAGAAGAACTCCGTCAGCTGGTTCACGTCCTCCTCCTGCTCCAGCAAAGCCAAATTCTGGGACCGAAGAAACAGTTAGGGTCACTTTTTGTGTTATTAATAATCAATATACTCCTATAATTTAAATCATACTGGAATCACTTTACATTCAGTAAAGAAACAAATGTTTTGTTGCATCAGATACGCAACTTTTCTTAGTGAACATCCTTTTTACTGAAAAACAATCTTTAATAAGATAATCATGAATCGTATATTTAGATAAAGGATGAATACATTTTAAAAATGTGTTTTTGTATCCTGACATCTTTTACAAATGACTTATTATTATTTTGATAATTCACCACCATCTGACTCATCTGTTTGAATTGGTTTGCATGTATTTTGCCTAGTTGGACGACGCTGCTTCCCAGATTCCCACGATTAATTTGATGATGTTAATAATGATAATAATAATCCATATATTATTAAGAGTGAAAAGAAGATATCAAGTGTTTGTATATTAGGCTCGGCATTCAGCATGAATTAAAACGTGTGATGTCTGGTGTGTTTAAAACATCCAATAGATTTTTAAAAGGAGCAAAAACACAGATCATACATTTTTACAATCGGAGGACAAAAAGTAGTCCCGTACCTGCAGAAAGTTACTCTTCCTGAGCTCAGAACACGTTATTTTTCCAGTCCATGAGCGGTTCACATTGTAGAATATCCTCTGAACCACCTGAAACACAGCATTTAGAGTTAACAACTGCTCGGCTCCGTTAAATGGAAGTGTTATTACTTTCCCGTGCTGCGGCGGCGTACCGTGGTGATGTATCGGGAGTGAAAGTCTGGCGCCTCCTTCAGAAAGGCCAGGCCTGCGTGCGAGTTCACCACATCCTGAAGAGATAAAGTAGAGTCAGCTCTACTGCCTGTCTGCCCCCATTTCCATAACAAACCCTTCAAAACTTAAACGGACACAAATGCAGAGGAGCGGCTCGATGACACGCCGCGCCGACAACAATAACAAACACGCGAGTTCAGTCGGATCCCGCCGTCGCTTTCACAGGCGAGTCAAACGGCGGCGCACATGTGCTTTCTTTTTGGCAGCCGGGAACACATGACATTCAGAGTAGGCATTTAAACGCACGCGTATTCAAACATTCAACGTTGTCAGTGTGGATCTGCATCACTCCGTCCTGCCATATGCTTGAGAGACCGTGCTGTGTGAAGAATTTAAACGCTCCTTTGAAGGCAGAAAACACTCGGTCGACCGCTTTTCTTTTCGGGATGAGTCTTTCTGATTTGACAGCAGAGAAAAGGCCAGAGACGACTGCTCTTAACCTTCGTCGTGCCATAAAGTCACAGGGGGTGTGCTGCATTTCAAATGAACTGGAGCTGTATTCTAGCCATGAACCCCCCCCCCCACGCCCGCGTCTTTTCTTTATTCCACCTTCCCCTTTTCCACTGGGGGCAAAGAATTGTTGACATAAATGCGAAGGCGGCGATGAAATTAAAAGGCCTTATTTCAGGGCAGCCGTCGTGCCTCTTTGACTCTTAGTGTGAGAAATTAAATCATAGGAGAAACACATAAATCACAGGGCACAGGAAACGGGCGGGGACAGTCAAATCTACTCCACTGCAATCCGCCTTTCATTCATCAAAACAGTCAGAGGCCATTCGCCGGGCGCAAACCCTACAAATTAAACGCCGTGTGCCACAAGGCATCTCTGCCGCTATGCTAACGGGGCGGCGACGCCGCATGAGAATGAATGGGGTGGGGGGCGGGGCTTGTCAGAGGGGATGAGAACACAAAGCAGCAGGTCCACATGGTGAGACTGACCAAACCGCTCAATTTATGAAAAACAATCCCATTAAGCTGCATCCAGAATTTGTGGGATTCATTATGCTGCTATAATGTGTTACGTTTCCATGTCCGTGGGTTGATTTCTGCTGAGCCTGCAGTATTCCACCCCTCTGTGTTCCCGGCCTCCAGGAACGTCCCTGAATTAGTCCGCCACCACATGAGAAAGCACAGCTCCGGCGTGGCGTTTAAAATTAAGTCCAGTTTGCACCACCACGAGCCAACGCCAATTTCTTTTTTGCCACCCCTGCGTTGCCAAGTCCCCCCCCCCCCCCCCCCCACTCCCTGGGTGTGCTGCAGCCGGTACCTGCAGGAATGGAATAAAGTCGTCTTGTTCCAGGTAATTACAGCCAGGCTTGGCCAAGAGGTGCACGAATTTCGAAGCGTCGTCGTGACAGGTCTGCAGAGTTCTGGAGAGGAAAAGAGAGAACAGATGGTTGCAAGGTTACTCCCTCTTTTTGCTCTTATGTTCCCTCTATTCTTTTTTTTTTAAATCATTCTTTCAAGAGCACGAGTTTTGAAATTGTTCCCGTTAAAAAAGTGCCAGCGCAGGTATAATGCATTCTGAAATTAGGATTCTGAATCGCTGCCTGGTGATTATGAGTGTTGTGACGGGGGGGGGGGGGGGGGGAATAATGCGAGGGTCTCTCGTCTAAGAATGACTCAGTCATGAGCTGGAGTCGAAGGCCAGGTCTGTCCGGTCCTCCCGGGCCTCGAACATTAACACAAGCCCATCGCACACAACGCCATTCAGCACGCAGCGAGGAAGAGCCGCCGCTACAAAAGCCCCGCGGACTTCCTTTCAATCGCACGCAGAAAAACATCGGATGGATGTTTTCCATTCAGATACTGTGTGTGCAGCGACTTTTCCCTCGTGAGCGTTTGTGAGGCCTTTTGTGATCAATGATTTGGGGGTTTGGAAGTGAAAAGGAAAATGTCACGATAGCGGCGGGAGAGCGAGTGGTCATCATTGTTCCGAAGGAGACTGTGTGAGGAACAGCCAGTGAGAATAAGAGCAACCATTGTCTTACTTTCTCCACATAGCCACGAACTTGTGAACGGACACGAAGCCGGTCCTGTCGCCTCCAGCCGAGCAGAACAATGGCATCTTCCAGTAGAGGGGACACTCACAGGCCTGGGGGGGTAAACAAAACCTTCATAAACAAGCAGCATTGCATCACTTCAAGTCGGGCTGAAACGCCATTTCAACGGTATGTCCATCGCATGGTGATGCATTTCAGAGTGAAACGGGATTGAAGGCCGGGACATAACGTTTGATCGTTGAAAAGATGTGCTCACGACCTTGTAAAAAGGTCATTGGTTGGTACCAGCTGATGTTCCAGGAAGAAAAAGATGTTGGATTTGGATAAAAAGATGCAAAGACATTTTTTTTTTTTGTAAATTTGTAGCGGCTGATCTAAAAAAAAACATTTTTAATTTCAGCTCGAGTTTAAAGACCTTGAGGAAACCCAGCTGTCAGTCAGGTTCCCCTCAGAACACTCTCACATTCCTCAGGGAGACGGAGGCCATATTTTCCAAAGAGGTTGATATAAAAAAACAACTAAATATATATTAAAAAAAATCAGCAAACATTGGTGAAGCCGGGAGTGAAATGGCACTAATGAATATAATTTGCTGGGTGGCAGTCGAAAAACCTCCCTGCTACAGAATCACATTCTCACCTTGGCGACGTTCCCCATGTCCTCAATGGTGGCCCTTTCATTTGGGAATTGGGAAAATATTTTCTCAATTTTGGAAATGAGGCCGTCGATGTTGATGTTGGCTTGGGGCCGGCCCCGCGGGAAGTAAAACTTTGGAATGCTTTCACTCAGCGCTGTGGTGACGGGCTCCTCCGTCCTCACCTGGGCCTGAGACAAACACACAGGGACAAACTGTTAGCCGCCCACGCTAGCACAGGCTAACACCTTTCTTTATGTTATCGCTGCCACTTTAACCACACCTCTCCACATCCCCGAAGCCCATCAGGGAACAGTTGTGACCAGCAGTTAGTAGTTCTGCTACATACTTCCCCCCTTTAATAGATCGTCATGCTGTAATAAGTTTAAAAATAATACGTCATGTGACATTTATGTGTGTAGAATGCTTTGACTGACAATCATTTTAAAGCCGTGACCGACCTTGCAATGTCCTTTTATCAAATTATCTGTTCAAGAGTCAGGAATGTGAAGAGCTAAATAGAACAAGATAATACTAGAGACCGCTGAGGACAGAGTTTATAACTATAAATAACATCGATATACATATATATGGTAATCTGCCAACAGATACAATGTATGGTCGAGCTGTAAACAAAGTGGGATCTCTAAACAACATGAGATATGGTAACGCAAGACAACCACACATTTTAATTACTTTTAATGCTATTGTGATCCATTTGAATATATTTGGAAATGATATATTTGGAAATTATATGATAAATAAATACCGACCGGATCTTTAATAAATAAAATATTTACATAATACATCAATAAATCCACAGATATTTTGAGAACATTGAAGGAAACCACATTGAAAATTCTAGATAACATTAATTTCTCCAGGAGGATCATGTGATCCGTGGGCGTCCGTGAGTGAGTGTGTGCACCTCTGTCCGTCCGCGGCTAATCTCACATTCTGCAGCAGCAAACCGCAGAATATTTTGGGGTTGAGTTTTGGCTTCGTGCTCAAGGACCTTGGGTGGTTGGAAGTGACTCAAAACACCTTTTATTGCACATTTTATACTGCCGGCGACTGACTTCTAACTGGCAGCTCTAAACCGGCCAGTAGGGGCCGCTAGTGCATCTCTGACCCCCCCACCCACCCCACCCACAGTGAGCTGTGATTCGCTACCACGGAAGACAGCTTGGTGAGTATAATTTTGGTTTTGGCATAACTGTATATATATTATATGAAGGCTTTCAGCCAGCTGCCTGCATTCATTGCTGCTTGTTTTTGAATTGAATGAAGTGTTTTCTCATTTATTTATTTTTTTATGCGTAAGGCAACATCAGGCTTTACTAAAATATCGCTAACCTAACTTTAACAGGAATAACAGTTCAAATGTAAACCTTTTTAACAAAAACAAATGTCTTAAATAAAGTATAAAATATAAACATATAAAACTCAGTTGACCCAATCCAGGTGTCCAGTCAGTATCGGCCCGAGGATTGATTATAGGCAGGTAGAAGACTTAGAGGTTAGAGGTCAATGACAGACCTGGAGACAGAAACAGGGCCGACATGTGTGTGTTTGATGTTTGAACAGCAGGTTCAGGGTCTATAAAGATATAGGATATAAAGCTGAGCTCCATTTAAAAAAAGAAACAAAAAAAAGAATACATCTTTAAAACCTTCCAATAGGTCACAGCATGGAAACATCATAACCCTTCCTATTAAGTATAACAATGACGATGACATCATTTGGGATGGGATGATATAAGATTTTATCCCAGATCGGGACAAGAAAAACCTTCTACAATAAGCTAATCGTGGTGAATTTTCATTATCTCGATATTCGCGAATATCGTCACGGTTGTTAAAAGAAGACAGGAAAAATAATTGTAACTGCAGGGAGACGTTATGATTTATTATTGCTTGATTTTCACTATAATTGATGTTTACTTAAAAAAAGTGTTCTCTCTGTGAGGCAATAGGCAATTTTTGTATGTTTATGTGCCAGTTTTAAGCATATTTTGATAATTATCGGGATAATATTGTGAATATTTTGGTCAGGATAAGCGTGGCAGGAAATCTGCGTACCATCCCATGTCTAGACCATAATCCAACCTCGGGCCTCCGTGTCTTTATGTAATGATAAATCCAAACAAGTATGATGTACTAAACCGACCGGCCGAGGCTCAGCTGACAAACTGAGAGGAGATCATGTTCATTTACCCGACTGTCAGTGAAGCGCTGCACACAATAAAGCCAGAATGCATTAGGATCAAAACGCTGTTATGCTGTAGATAGTAGCCGCTTACTATAAACAGCTTGAGTCGTCATCTCATACCCAAAGACTATTTACACGACTCAACAATCTGCTAACCGGATCAGTCTCCGTGCCCTTTAATAAATCACAAACAGAACAGAAATATCCAGATAAAAAAACACCATCTTGTTGTATTTTGCTCTGACATGTTCGACCAATTCAACACCATGTAGATTTGCCAAAGCCTACATAGAAGCATCAGCGGTACTCTGTGTATTTGAACCTGACAGATAGTAAATGCTGCTGATCCTCCTGCTCTCCTCCGTCCTGAGTGTTGGTGTCAGCCATGGCTATAAAAGGACATAAACATCTCCCGTCGCCCTTGCCCAGCACCGTCCCCTTTTCTATCTCTCGCTTCATGCTAACCGCTAGCAGAGCTCTTGAGCACAACCCGCTAAGCCCAGTGACATTTTGCACATTCGCCAGGAGACGTGGCCGAGCAGAAGAAGACACGTCACCCGGTAACCACGGCTCCTATTTCTCTGTACACATGAAGAAGCCTTCCCTGAAACGAGGATACGATCGCACAACTGACACATTGTTGTATGACACGGTAGTGTGCCGGCTCCAACAGCTCCTGTCGTTTCACTTTATGACGGGGGAAGTGGTTACTGTGAGGAATGGGTACCACTACTGGAATCTTATCTCACACGTTTGTACGAATGCAAAACTCAATACCAAGACACGAAGCCCACAAATACCAGTCCACATTAAGAGCCGGGCCGCTGGCCGACAGGCCTGTGATCGAGGGTACACTCATACACAACACCTGCCTGTCCTTGCTGGAAGGCTCTGAGCCTCTTCTTGAACCGAGAGGGCAGAACAAAGTCACAGCCGCGAGCCAGCAAAGCCAACTCCTTCCTCAGGTCAGGGTCCTGCCGCAGAGACAGCTCCCTCATCCTCATCCTCGCTCCGGACAGGACGGGGGAAACATATACACGCCCACGACGCTCGGCGTTATCCTCCTCGGACGGTGTGGATCTCTCAGAGCCGATGAGCGGTGTGAGAGCAGCAGTGGAAGTCCTTCTGTGTCCCTGTGATTGTCCTCTGTCAGAGTGGGAGCCTCTTAATGCGAGGGAGCAGCTGCCACTGTGACGCTCTCTCTCCCATTCCAGATCTGGTCGTACAATCTCAGCGCTGCCTGCCTGCCCTGCCCCGCTCCGTCCCGGGTCCACATAGCATGCACACACGTGCACACGTTACGCTGCACTGGGGGGCCCTCGCCTCAAAGCTGGCGAGGAGATAAGAGGACGGCGGGGGGGTGTTTGTGTGCGGCAGTGCATGTGTGGGATGGGAGGGGTGTTCGCAATGGATCTGCCCTTTCCAGTTTGCATTCCTTAGTGCTCGTGGAAGGTTACGTAAAGAGACAGAGCTGTTGTTGCAGCTTGCAGCAGCCTCAGACGCCAGTCAAGGGATGCAACCCAACTTCAGGCTTCCTTCCTGAAAAGCTCCCAACACAACTAAATGCTTCAGAGAAACTTTGCTTGCGCTCCGAGGCCGTGGAGACGGAGACCCCGCTTCCTTCGGATGGTACATTTAAGACGCTAATGGGACAATTCTATAGTAAACCCCCCACCCTCCGAAGTGACGGGATATAATATAAACCACATGCCCACATCTGTCACTAAATCTGCCTGAGAGTATAAATAACAAGAAAAATAGCATCTAAAATAAACCTAATGAGGCACTGGCAAATAGAGAACACAGCCACGGTATGACAACTTAATAATAGATAACAGGAGTGCAGGTCAAAGAGATACATTCAAATATTCTGCATCTTATCTTAATGGTGGTCTTTCTTTTGCCTTCCCCTTGCAAGCTCGGGCTGCCAGCCATTCCACATCTTATTATAGTTGATGGGTAATAGAGAGAAGGGGGGGGTGCATGTCAAATTCAAAGAATGATGACCGAACAAGCCTGTGCCTATTAAAAGCAGCAGTAAGCACTGTTTGGGCAATCCGAGAAACTAGATCTGGACAACAAGGGTGTATCTTTAGTCCTCAAACAGACATCCGTTTCCGGTTGCCGCCGCTGTCCCGGAGTGATGGCAATTACATCAATTCGGCACAAACGTGCTGATCTAACGGCTCAGGGGTTGCCTTCACTGTACGCAAGGAAAGCCCAACGCCTACCCGTACACGCCTGCTGATCCACATCAGTATGCCTATGTAAATAAACACGCAGTTCCCTTAATGTTATTGTTATTTTTACACAGAAAGTGAAAGCACGCCCCACACTATTTTTAGATGGCGGGATCACCAAGTCCACTGTTTTTTCCCCTTCCAATGGTTTCTGCTCAAACCCGGTTCCTGTTATCGTCCACACAGGACACGCTGCACGTGCTTGATAAGCTTGTTTGTGTGATGGCTTTTTTTTTTTTTTTTTTAAACACAGACTGCCTTTTTGTTCCCTGCTCATTAATTCAAACCGAATATGTAAAAGGAGAGCACCCAAACAAAAAATCCCCCTGGTAGATCACACGAAACTGTCAGCTCACACTCTTCTGTCCGATCTTGTGTCGCATCGACAAAAAAACAGAGGTTTCACAACGCAGCGGGGATAATGATGTGTTTGTTTGCTCACGGTGGCGTTTTTAAAATCAATGCACACATGTTGTTAACAGCAGGGACTGAGAACTAACTGAAGCTACACAGATGAAGGGCGACCATAGATTCAAAACCCCCAATCCGGGACCCTTAAGTGTACCAGACACTTTCATGCACCGCTGTATGCTTATTATTTATCCTATGTTGCTTTCTGGCTGTCTTAATGTGATTGTTTTTTTGTTTTGCATCATCATTGACACTGATTGACTGACACAGAAAAAGTGGTGGGACAGAACAGGATCAACATCTATGTTGACTCACCAGTCAATGCAAACTACAGCTGCTGACTGGTAACGTTAACATGAATACTAGCAAGCATGGGTTGAATTCTCCATCACCAAGGTCAGAGGTCGTATGTTCTGTGTATTTATGTGAAAGTTTAAATCAGAACTATTGAAAGCATGAGGTCATTTTCATCGTGGGTCATTGTAATGTACAGTAGCAGAGGTACTTGTCTTTCACATGTCGTCCCAGAATACATTTTCATCCTTTAATTTATAACTCAGTGACTATGGACGGGTGAAGAAGTTAGAACTCCCAGCGGTCAGACGACTATTCACAAGTTGTCGAGGTTGTATTTTAGTTAAGCTTCAATCAAAATGGCATTCAACGCTGTTATTTTTAAAGCGGTGTTGTTCGGGGAGACAAGGGCAGACAGGCAAACAGCGAGAGAGAGAAATATTACAGGAGGGTGGGGCACACTGATTAAAAACTCCCTGGAGGGCTTTCCCAAACTGTCAATACGTGCATACACCGTGTCCCACAAATAACTCTGCTCAGCCGGCTTCAGTATCAGCGGTACGGACATGACTGAACCAGTCGGGTTCTCTGTTGTCAGATTCTGCCTTCAGGTGTAGAATCTACAGGCAGTGGGACGATATGTTGGTATCGGTATTAAAACTCATCAGCCATCGTCTGATGCTGATTTAGAACCACACGACCCCGTGACCCTGTGAGGTTTTTTCCGTCGACAGACTGATGGAGGTCCGACATCGCACGTACCACAGCACATCCACACAGAGGTGACTCAAACCTCATGACAGAGCCACAGCTGGTCGACGGCGTGGGTACGGAGCCAAGCGCTGCCTGAGAAAAAAAATCCAGAAAGCTCCGATCCAATCCGCCACAATCGGATGTCTGAGACGGGGATTTTGGGATTCATGCGAACGCGGGCCAAAAATAGGCCCCTGACTGACTGACAACACGGCGGGGCTCCGGGAAGGCCAACAAGCAGAACATGATGTTAGCGGATCAGCTGGCTTGCGTAAGAGGAATAATGCGAAAGCAGTCGGGATGATGGGGGTTGGTTTTTGGAAGATCTGTGTCGTCTACGTGGCACCAGAAGTGGAGCAAAGGGTCACAACACTGAAGAACCCCCCCCCCCCAGTAGTTACTTAGTATTGAAGTAACCTCGGAAAGAGACCTTTGACCTATTATCCACAAGTTTACTGAGATGATATTTAACATTTATAATGGAAACAGACTTCTGTTTACTTCATATTTCAAGCGATGCGTGTTTGGAGTTCATACATATTATCTTTAATAACTTTATAATGAAAACGAAGTGGCACAAGTGACAAGGTCAATTGAGTGAAAGAAAATCTCGTAAAAACTGGATTAGTATTGATATATAAACTGGATTAGTATTCTGGAAATGCCTCGGTGAACAGCCACACATTTGTTAGAGCGATCTCACGTAGGTCAAACGAGTACTCGACGAAACCCAAAGTTAGCAATAGCACACTTTGTTCCCAAGACTCCAAAATAAAAAGGACTGCGGAGTTCAACACCTGGTTCTCTCTGACAGGTCCGGCGGCCGATAATGTGACCCAAGACCCTTTGCTTCAAATAGCCTCAATGTTGCTGAGCCTAACCGAGCGCGTTATAAAAATACATCTTGTGAACCTGCGATCCTAAATGCAGACGCCTCAAACTACCTCTTCTGGTCTGTGTTACTGGAACTATTGAGGGTCTCTGTGCACCCTGTTGCATTCATAACCCAGGGGTGATGTTAGGTGCTGAGCTACACAGCTGAGCTCAAAGCTAAGCTATAAGAGGAAGCTGCTATTTACTGAACGCAGTGTAAAGAAAACGTATCCATGACAACAATGAGCCGCGTCGAACAGAAGTTTTTTCAGAGAATATCGCAGCGAGGATGAATGTGCTGCCACGCCTCATCTCACTGGCAGAGTTCTGGGTATGTAACGCCAACACAAGGGAGCCGAGGCTATCTATATCGGTGTCTGATGTCAAAGTCACACCAGCTGCTCCAGGCCGCATCAGGCGCGACATTAATTGAATT
The DNA here is from genome assembly GCF_963514095.1 of Eutrigla gurnardus. Taxonomy (NCBI): domain Eukaryota; kingdom Metazoa; phylum Chordata; class Actinopteri; order Perciformes; family Triglidae; genus Eutrigla; species Eutrigla gurnardus. Next base: position 25,059,611 of record NC_139926.1, read on the forward strand.
TTTTTAGTAATCCTCTGAAGAATGCATCTGTACGCAGGAATTCATTTTTGTTCTCTCAAAATAGAAGTATTACTTTAAAGAACTTGGAAATCCCTTTTAATATTGAATGACGGTGCGGACGGTGCGGTGCTGGAGGAGTCAGAGTGTTGGCGTTAGGGGCCAACATCAAGAAAAGTTAAAATCTGTCAAAGCTCTTACTGCACCACAATAAGGGCTCATATTACAGCAGGAACGCTCTTAAAAAACTGCCTTTTACATCCTTCCTCCTGTGTTCACACTGTTTTGCAATGAATCATTTCTCATCAGATAACAGGCCATGGTAAGTTTGATTGTATCTTCACCTTGACCCAAAACTAGTGGATGTTAGATTTTTATGCATTTTAGTTGAGCTCCATTTGTCCGAAGCACTTTTGAAAAGCTTTGCTTCCATTTTTCTAGTTGATTAAAGTGACATGCTGTATGAGAAATCTACAAAATCTCCTGTGGATATGAAGCTTGAAAAAAAATCACATTATGCAAATTAGTGATGGGACGATATAGGATTTTATCTGGTACCATGTTAAAACACATTCACAAATATTTGATTGTTCATTATCTGGATAATCGTAAATATTGTCCGGGTGACAAAGCTGTCTAGCTACATTGTTTATTTGCATGCATTTATTTATGCAGGGAGACCTTAAGATTTATGATTATTTGATTGTTTTCACTAGAAAAATAAATTAATCTGTGATGCAATACATTTTTTTGTTGTGTTTTTAGCATCTTTCGATGATTATCGGGATAATATCGTGAATCGCAATTATTTTGTCTGTAAAAAATTGTGACATGAAGTTTTCAAATTGCCCCACGCCTATGCGAGTTATGGAACAGCTGTTCTTTATTTTTGGACTCTCTGTAGTTTTGTAAACCTATGCAGGCCGGGTATAGTTGTCTGTATTACACAAGTGCCTTGCTGTGAGTCTGACATTGGGTCTAGCTCTCCAGCCCGCTGATTCAGTCAGAGAGGGAGAGCACCACTTGAACGCCTCCTCAAACCCGTCTTTAGCATGTCAACAGCATGTGGGAGGCGGAGTCTCTGAGATTGCGTTGCCTCCAGTTTGTCTGGCTGTCACCACACTCGCCATGTTCACAACTTATCATCTTGACAAGAGTCCTTGAACATTTAGAGTCTTTGAAACTGATTTGTGTGGTTTAATGTCTCGTACACATCGAAGCATACGTCCTATTTACTGTACCTGGAGACATAGGAAGATCCTCAGCACACAGACTGAAGGAGTGACCAGAGGGCCAGGGATAGGCTAGCTTCAGACACTCCCACCACTCATACCACACTAATTCATGGGCGAGGCCTTAACATTTGGAAAGTATTTGACTAATGATCACTACATACTGTATGCGGCCTACAGACATGGAGGCTCCGCTATGATAGTGGAGTGGGCAGCCTCTCACTGCCTTTGATCCTATAGGCCGCTCAGCAGCCTCTTGTGGCCAGCCTGGGAAAATAGACCTTGGAGGGCACATTAGGGCCGTGTTTGAGAACTGAAATTTGTAAACGGTCAGGAAGGACTAATTAAATTGATCAAAGCTCCCCCGAGTGTAAGATTTGAAAAATCTCCAGATTTAGGGAGGCGTTGGTGTTAAAGAGACACTGTAGAAGACGGCAACTGGTGTTGCTACCAACGTGACAGATGCCATAATCACATGGGAAAAAAAAAAAGATCAAACATAAACTCTGCTCATTTACAACTGGATATTCATGCCATGTCTGATGAGGTGCAAACTTTCGGTTGCACTGCAGGTGCACTTGTTAGCACATAATCTTAAGCAGTAGTTACTTCTAGTCCTTTTTTCAGAGCAGACATTTTTGGCCTGTCATGACAGGAAAAGCAGAGGTGTTACTATAAGGCGTTGATGTTGGCTCCATTCTATTCAAATATACCAGAAAGTACGCCAGCATGCAAAAAATACCAGGACGCTGAAAAAGACGCAGCTTAAATGGGGCCATCATTAAATGTAGACCTGTTTTTTGTTTGGTAACGTAACATGTTATGTTTCTGTGAAAAAAAGCCAACTGGCAACGCTTTTGTGCAACCTTGTGGGTTGATACACATTTTATGGTTCCCGGTGAAGTGCGTTCAAGAAACTCAACCTCTAAACTCCTTTTTGCAAGTGAAACAAGTCCTCATCTCTATCGTCTTTGTCTAAGGAGAGTTAACAAACAAGTTTTCATTGCCATTGTTGAGGCGGTTATTAACTTAGCTTAACAAGAATGGAATTAATTCCAGGCTATTACACTGGAGGTGTTCCCGTATAAACTGTTAAATGCGGTTACAGAAACACAATATGACCATTTGAATCTCCGTGATGACGATTAATTGGAGCTATCAAATTAAACAAAAAATCACAAAGTAATGACATATGCCCCCCCCGCTCTGCCTGAACCTGAGCTCTTACTGCTAATACCCGTTGCCAAACACACATTTCGCAACACGCCCTGAAGTCACATGTACCTCAGGTGGCTCCATAAAGAAGACTGAACGTTTTGGGACACACCTTGTGTTGGATGTCATGTAACAGCACATGAAAGCCCCGTGGCCTGATCTCACATGACCTCTAAATCTGGTTTAAGCCTGTTTCATAAGAGTTTTGAATTATGTTCATGGACTGCACGCTTAAGAGAAACACAATGACAAATGATTGTTTTCAGTGGACGACTTGCCTTTTTTGTGCTGATGGACCGCCGTAGCGCTCTGCCGTTGGGCCCGGTCACTCTGGTGTTACTGCTGCTGCCCGAGGGGAGGGTACCGGGAGACGTGGGGCTGCTGGATGGAGTACAGAGGGCGAGGCGCTTCTTCTCTGCCAGGTTCCTCTGAGACGCCACGCTGTCACCCAAGCTCCTCTTGTTGTCCTCCCTGCTCACGTCGACGTGCTGTCCGCTCTTGATCATGTCAAGATAACCCTTGAGTAGCGACTGTGTGTCCGTGTCGCTCAGCCAGTTGAGGAACAGCTCGTCCACCTTCATCTTGAGTACCGGCTGGAGGACTGGTGGTGACGGCATTGTGCTGACTGTGTCTGTACCTGTGTGTGAGGAATTAAACACATCACATCACTCTGGCTCCATCCATCACACACTGAACACGTATCCATCTGCATGCAGCTGACCCAGGTTATTGTAAACACAGTGGCTCATATGAAACAGCTTGGGGGGTCAGTCGTCCTCGTTTTGTGTACACTACATAAACACGAGCTGTATTGACATTTTTTTTTTTAGCGCGAACCGTCAATGCCTGAAGCCCACAGGCAAAAGTCAACATGAACCCATATTGAGCAAGGTGACGTTAGCTATGTTTTGTAGAGGAAGTACAGCTGCTTAAAGGCCAGTATTTACGTAGCCAACGTCACTAAGACCACCGTAACACAGCAAAGAGGAGAGCTAGATAGTTGATATTTGGCATTGGATCATTCTAGGAGCATTAGCTTACGATCGTATTGGGCTAGCACAGCGTTAGCATGCTAGCGTTAGCCGGCTAATCAACGTACCAACCTCGGGAGTGAATCCAAAATGCGTCGTTGTGACCCTACGTTACTTCCGTGAAGTTGCCCGCACGTCTGTTTACCTGTGAATTACAAAACTAACGCGGTATCTGCGGCGTTCATTTCGCCGCCGCCGCCAAAGAAGAAGAAGAAGAAGCAGCACTGCTACCTTCTCAGGCTCTCGTTCCCCTGGTAACCACAACGACGAGCTAACGCGAGATCTCGGCGGAGTGGGGGGCGAGAGTTCGTCAGCGCCGCCGCCCACCTGTTAAAAGCTGAAGCCTGCTTCTCTGCTCGTCTTCGGCAGTGTTTTGAATTTCGCCGCCGCGTCGTCGTGTCTGCTGCTCCAGTCTCCTCCTCGTTGTCAGACCCAGAGCTCAGCGGGAGGAATATTAACCGTAGGAAAGTAAAGGTAGCAAAACGGCGGTTTAAAGCGCTCCGTTTCCGGTCCTGCATCAGAAATCTCCCGCCAGTAAAAGCAGTTAAGCGCGTCAGTAAGTATAACTAAATAAAGTACTGATATTTGCTGCAGAGTGGCCCCCTGACAGTGTTACTACTAATACTAATATACAAGAGTTGTCAAAAGTACACATGTATTATACGCAAGTAGAAGTACACATACTTGTGTTCAAAAAACACTTATTTACTCAAATAAAAGTAAACAAGTACAGGCCCTGAAATGTACTCAAAGTAGAAAGTACAAAGTATCCCTGTTTTTTTGCAAGCTAAATTAATCTTGTGTCAAATTTATAAGAAAATAATTGAAAGCATTTAAACTAAATTAAAAGTAAAACAAATAATACTCAAGTAAAAGTAGAAGATACCTGAAAATTCGACCTAAGTACCTCTGATTGCTACTAGACCTACTACTTTTAATGTTGGACATTTAACCACTTAAAATATTGTTTTATTGTGCAATTTAAATCTGTAACAAGCTGTTTTAGTTTCTACATTTATGTGTATTTTATGGTCAAATCTTAATCTTTAAAGTAGTTTCAAACTTTAAAAAATAGTAAATGACCTGAACGTTTTACTTAAATACAGATATGTAGTAGTTAGTACTTAGTGACATCCCTCCTCTGCATACGTCCATCATGCATAAACACTACAGAAAGGAAACTTTGTATAAAGATAAGATGAAATAATCCTTTATTAGTCCCACAGTGGGGACATTTACAGGCTTACAGCAGCAAAGAGAATACCGGTAGTGCAAATAACAAAAACCATGATATTATTCTGATAGTCATAAAAAAACACACGTTTAAAACGCTTAACAAGGCACTACAACAAATAGGCACTATTTTTATTAGTGAACGTCCTTTTTAGGGAATGTCATCTTTTATAAATGTATCATAACTCATAAGGGTTGCCTGCATAAACAAAGGTTAAATAATCTAAACATATTAGTGTTAGTGAGCTTTAGGATTATCCCAATAATGGAAATTCACCTGGATCAAGGCGTCCTTTATATGACCTTGCTAAACACAATCACATTCATACCTCATGATGCTGCATCCAACGTCCCCGTACCAAAATGACCGCCTACGTTTTTTTTTTGTCGACTCATGATTGATTGCACAATCTAGATTTGAACCAGTCATCACAGCGGCGGCTCGTTTCCAGGAAACGAGTCCTGTGTGTTGTTCGCCGTATCCTCTGGTGAACTCCATCCTGACTCTCGTTTCTCTCCTCGTAGAAAGCAGCTGTGGGTCCGATCACCTGGTGTGTGTGTGGAGCCGGACGTCCTCATTGATTACCCCCCCCATCAGCACCCGGAGAGGTCAGTTTAAATAATCAGCACCATATTTGACACCAGGGGACAAAAAAACAATAACATGTTCATTGCATGCATACTTAAGAGATGAAAAACACATTTTCTTTTGTTTTTTTGAATCATTATTATGCTGTCGCCGACATGTTCCATGAGAACGACTGAAAGGGGTTTAACGATCACAGGGTCAGGAATTAATGGTACAATAACAGAATTATTTTCACTTAGGCAAGCGGCCGCCACCAAAAACAACAGCTTGATTACTCCCCGTCTCCGTGAATACACTGTTACTGGGTAATTACACTTATTATGCAGGCAACATAACAAATTCAGTCTAGACGAATTCAAACGACTGATTATAGACCTAAACATAACATTTTTTATTTATCATGGAATTTATTTGTTGCTTATTCTTCTGTTTTGTGACCATTAATGCAAATAAAGAAAGCGTTATTTCTTAGAAAGTTACCTGGCGCAGACGTAACCGGTTATATGTTGTATTTCTTTGTGTTTTGAAGGACATGAGGGACACCTATCAGCCCGACTTCTATCTCATTAATAACCGCATCCAAAGAGCCCGTAGACGTGTTGTAAGAGCACGGTGTGGTGGTGAGAACATTATTGACTGAACCCTCCTGATTGCTTCCCTTGATAACAAATCAAAATCTGAAACATTCAAAGTTGTGCCGAGGCCCGGCGTGTAATGAGAAAACCTCTTTGTTCTGTGTTTTAGAGCCCTAATCAATATCAGAAAACCAGAAAGGAAAAAAGTGAAGGTCTCGAAACTTTAAACTTTGCAACTTTTCAGAGAGTAATTACAGTGTACAAATAGGATTTTTACCCAAAGCAGTGTGCATGTTTTTTTTGTTGTTTTTTTTTTTTTTTTCACGCCTTGAAGGACATTTCAAAGGTTTGGCCGAAGCTGAAACCACAGGGGGACAGCTGGTTAGCGTAGGAAAGTGTTAGTGAGGAGTTCATGTGTGCAGCTCTCCCTTACTGCTGTCAGCGATGCTACACGGGCGCTCTGTGAAGTAGGCAATAAGCAATCTGCTCTAATAAGGAGAGTGAGTAAAGTTGAAAGTGTTGTGTTGCAGCTCTGCTCGGCGGAGAGTTATTTGGACCGCGCTGTTAGTCTTTGCACATAATAGAAAAGGCAACGGGCCACGGCTGTTCTAAGTTTGTCTCTCGCATTCTGCAAGTTAGACGCAACTTTGTTCTCCGTTTCTTGTTTAAATAAACACATTGGAGGTTTTTTATAATCGACTAAAGTGCATCAATGAATGGAGGTTTTTTCCCGCCTGAACGCATCTCTAAACTTCCGGCTTTGTGGTAAAATAAATTCAAACATAGATGGATGGTTTTTAATTGGTTAAATGCTTTTAACATTCAGACAAAATGTTCTCCCAGATGGTTGTCGTTGCAGAAAAAGGTTCCTTTGATTCCGATCCAAGACGTCATATATTCTCCGAGTGATCCCCGCATTGGTCCATACACACTTGGTGCTTTTTTTATAATTAAACCCCTCCGTTTAAATCAGGAGCATCACACAGTGACGTTTTTTTAGTTTTTTTAAGCTCACTGTTTTGTGATAAGACAAATATTCAAACGTTGGTTTAATCGTTTTAACAGTTTAAAAAGAAAAAAAAATCCCAAAGAAATAAAATTATAAAGATCAAAAGTGCACATGAGGTTTTGACATCTACTCTGGAACGCCGTCGTGAAAATGTAATTTAGGTTTTCACGTGACGATGTCGGGGGATTCTCATCTTCTCACATATATATACATATACATATATATATATATATATATATATATATATATATATATATATATATGATAAATAAAAAGGTTCTGTGGCTTTTTAATGCTTTCTCCCTAAAACAAACTGTCACTCACTGTTAGATAAACTAGTGTTTCCTCGATTGTTCTGTCTTTAATGGAAACACAATGACTGAGATAGAACCGGGACTTTCTGTGGATCTGTTTAATCCTCAACATTTTAACTGTTTGTTCACTAATCCAATCAACATTCCCTGCTGACGCCAGATCAGTGAAGCGACCTCCACTGTTGTTTTAAGGTGGTACGTATGGACCTCATGATATCTGAGGAAACAAGTGATATCGGTGTCGACTTCGTCCTCTTTTCATCCTTTTCTTCCTCCTCTTCTTCGTCTCTTCCTCTCCAGACTCTGCAGAGAAAAAAAACATTCAGTTTCTGCTTTTGAATCATCTGATTCTCATACTGTTGTTTTTTAAATAGTGTATTGCACTTATGACATGGAAACGATGTTGACGTGTCTAATAGACTTTCCTATTAAAATGTCGTCATGAAAACCTTTAAAACCGACCCGACTCTTATGAATAACTTCTCTCTTATTTCCAGTTTTCATAGTTTCTGTGAGGTGGAAATAGAAGCTTATTATGAGGAGCCCACTTATGTTTCATGTGTTTTGCTTCATAGTTTGTTCATTATACAGAAGTTTAAAACATTTTTTTTGGATATGTTCTACCTTAAATGTGTAATATATTTATATAGATATATAAACATAATTTTTGAGCTTCCTTAGCACTTACAAGGTTATGTATTTTGGATGTTTCTTTGCTGGATGTTGATGCATGTTGCTCCATAATCTCACATTTATTCATTTTTAAACTCAAAGTAAAGAAGCGTGATAGATTTGTAGATATTTCTCTCTCTGCCTGATTTCCAATAATAGCCAGACATTGTTGAAATAGCTGCTCGTGTAAAAGCAACACTTTTTTTTAATACAAGATTACGATATTTTCGACCAGAAATGTCTTTGATCCTGGTCTTAAACATTTCTCCGTTTGATACTTCTCAGATGAACCGTGGCGCGAACCTCACTTTCTCCCCCCCCCCCCTCCTCCCCCGCCTCCCAAAATGGCACCGGGTAGTGATGATGAGCCTTCTTTTTTTCTCTCCACATCTTCCTTTCATGGCTACACTGTAAACACTGTTTTCATTCCTTTAAGAAAAAAAAAGAAATCACAGACGGGAGAATCAAACCGTCTTCAGTCAACATTTAGATTCCTAATCCTTGGCGCGAAGCGGAGCCGCAGAGGAGGAGGAGACTTCTTTCATTAGACACTTCACTTGGCGCTCAGAAGTTCGCTTCCTTTCCATCTGAGATGACTTTTAAAAAGAGGAACAATGCCTCTCTCTTCTGCCTATCGGGGTCTTTGGAGATTTTATACTCTCTCATCACGTATTAATGAAAAGAGGTGGCGTGTGTGGAGAGCTGGAGACACACACACACACACACACACACACACACACACACACACACTCACACACACACACTCGTACGTCATGTGTAAACATGACCTGGTGTGTGTCTTTGCTTCAAATCTGCAGTTTTGTATCGATACAGCAGCTGTGTGAGAGGGTGTAACATCTGCCTGTAGGGGGCACACTTCACCTGGGATGCTTCACCTTTCCATCACAGAGACAGTAGGAAGTAGAGGTGAGGTCATGATCACTGATTCCTCCTTTAATGAGGAGGAGGAGGGGCATGAAGACGGAGCTGGGAGCCCTTTTTTTTTTTTAAATCCTCGAGAGGAGCCGTGTCGCACAACAAACATTTTAACGCTCATAATTCATATCAAATCAAGGGGAGATTCTGTTGGAACAGAGGATCACACCAATTAACCAGTTGTTTATTGTTGTTTGCCATTGTCGTGTTTACTCGCAGTCTAATCACATTTGGAGGTCGGCCGCGGCGCCGCAGCATCAGCCTTACCGATGTTGGGGGGGGAGAGCCTCGTTTGAAGCCTTTCATTTTGCCATATTCGCTCCGAACAGCCCGAGACAAACACGCGCCGCCGCTTGGCTTTCAAGATAAAAAGGAACACGCATTACATCACTCTCTAAATAACTTCAGCCAAAGTGGACGGGAAATTGTGCGTAAATTGGTCACCTAAAAACAAAAAAAACCCATTAAGAAAAATTGTGTTTCATCTGTTAATTTGCTGCCGAGATAATAATCTTTTTTCTCTTAATGGCTGGAGCATGGGAACAAGACTTTGTGTTCGATTCCTGGGTAAATGTTGGCTGCTGATGTTTGGCCAGACAAACCGCCCCCCTCCTCCCCTCACCCTCCCCTCCTCGCCCCTCCTATGGAATCGCAGATTCGTGGCATGAAAGCAAGAAAATCATGGAAATCAGCAAGGCCTTCATTATACCAAGGTCATTACAGCTGGCTTTTATCCTCCTCTGTACTTATAGGAGGTAAGGGAATCCTGTTCTCCATCACCCAAGGCCTCACCTTTGAACACACACACACACAAACACACACACACATCGGGTTTTTCTCTTTCATTTGGCCTCCTTGAATTTCATCATTCGTTTTTACATCACATTAGTGCGGCGTGTTAGTGGTCGGCGTGCCTGCGTATGCGGAGGGCGGCTGCTTCTGCAGGAGGAGACTGAATAATGCACGGCAGGAGGCTCGGAGGGAGTCGGCGATGGCGTGTTCATGTGGTAGACAGGAAGTGAGACCGGTAGAGCTTCCTCCGCCAGGTGGACTCCCGACGTGGGCCACACACTCCAGATTTCGGCGTCGTAAACGATAACAGTCAGAAAAGCTGTGATTCCTGTGGTCACGACGGCAAAGAGCTCACGTGTTGAGATAAAGGTTTCTGTAATTAGCTCGTTGCTTTCAAAGTAAACCTCACAATTTGGAGCAGAAGGAATGAACGATATTTTTAATGAGCATCATAAAGACATGAGTGTTACTCCTTAAAAAAAGAAGAAGATGAAACTGTGATCTTGAGGGGAAGGAAAGCGTTCTCCTCCGCCGGGCTCGGCAGCGGCGGCTGTGTCTGATTTTGAAACTCTCCATTGATCTGATAGCACCGAGAACCGGCCTGCATATTAAAGCCGACGCTGTGATGCCGCTCCTCGGAGACGGGATGATATTTAATGTGTGTAGTCTCGTCGTCGTGTGGCTCCGGTCCAGTTTTCAGGGCTAAAATAGAGAGAGAAAAAACTGTAACGTGCTGTCCGTTGATGGTGGTTAGGAAGTGTAATATCTCTCAGAAGTCCAGCTCAGCGCCTGCCAACGCACATTGGCCTTCACTTCTGATGCTTCATTTAATCTTCAAATCCTTGATCTGGATCACCTCACAGGATGAGCCCTCCAAAAATAAACACTCATTGTTGTATTTCCCCTTTTTTTCTTCTTCTCCGAGGCACGCAGACATTCAGGAAAGTAGGGTTTTATTCTGGATCGCTATTAAAAAAACACAATAAGTGGATCGTGGTGTGACATCGGGATTATCGTGAATATCGTCACGAGAGACCCGAGTACGACGTCTAGCTCGCTGTCAAGGTGGAGAAAAGTAGAGCCTGATTTACAAAATAAATAAATACATTTTTATGATCTGTGATAATCTTATTTTTCACTCTAAAGTTGAGAGTTTGTCTCCTAACAAAATGTAAATAATCCTGGTATGTTTTCTTTTTATTGATTTTTAAAGGTATTGCCAAGTGTACAGAATAGATAGAATCTTTATAGATAGTCACAATATTGCATATTGGAACCCACCCCACCACTCCACTCAAAGAAAAGAGAAAAAACACACAAAAAAAGAAAAACATACACATAAACATGTATATGTTTAAAGGGATGCAGTACAAATACACATGAATGAAGCGTATTTAATCTCAGTATGTTTAAGTGCATTTTTTTAAGAGTTTTAAACATATTTTGATTATTATTTTATCCTTGATATCATCCTTAATGAATCCTCAAACCGTCCACAACACATTAAAGCTATCTGAACACAAATGTGGTTTCCTGCACACACACGAGGAAATGTTCCTCTTCTAGAGGTTTTTGATTTTAGTTTTTTTTTCACTGTAAAACAAATCCTCTCTCCGTCTCGCTGGGCATTTTTTCATTTATATAAGCAACAGAAGAGGACGCACACTTTCTCAGAAGAGAGGGGGGATGAAGGTTGAGCACCTGATCGGACAGGATCAATGAAAAGCAATTAGATGATAAGTCTGTGGGATCGGTGCCGGACTACGAAGGGAGGGAGGGAACTGTAAAGTCACGTCCCTTTTTTATATATTTATGTCTTTATCTCCAAACATGATGTTCACAGGATGACGCGCAGGAAGCCGGTGATGTTCTCCGTACAGTATTCATGCTCCTCGTCTCCTCGTGTGATGCTCTTATGTGTTTTGCCTAACATCTATTGTCATAATGATGTGTGATTATTATGGGAGCAGGGTTTTCACAGCAGGGGGAGTAAAAAAAAAAAAGGGGGCTGAGCCGACAACAGGTTGGGCCTCCCTTTGTGTCTTTGTTGCAACGCTCGGCAAATACATATTCATGCTCCCCAATATGCACACATTTGTTTATAATCTTTGTTTATTTGGGTTGCATACATTAGCAGATTTTTGCAGGTCTTGCATGCAAACGGGGGAGAAGTTAGCGATATAAAAAGGTGGGTCTCTCTGTTATTGCAGTGGTGTTTCCCTGCAGCAGAGGTCGAGCCCTCGCTGCAGGATCGCTGTTAGACTCAAACCAGGTCCGACCATTCCAGGTGTTTTCTCTTCTTCCAGTTTGTCTGCATGACGACGAAACACGATAATTCTCTTACTTCTCTTACTGTTTATTAACCCTTAAAACCAAGCAAACGCATAAACAACGGTGTACAAGCGGCATGCATTCTTTTGTTTGTTTGTTTGTGTATGCACAATGAAATAATATATGCATAAACAACAGAAAGTGTGATGGAGAGGGGGGTGGAAACTCTCCGGGGGGGAAAAACCTTAATCTGTTTGAAACGGGAGGAAAATATGAAAAGGGTTGGAGAAAAATAAGATTCAGTAGAGTATACACAAAGTGATGAAATGATGCATTATTAGTGGGCAGGGAGCCTTGCAGAGATACAAACACACCTTTAGGGTTGTGCAGGTGTCGGTTTTTAACACACAACTTGTCGCTG
>NC_139926.1:25076897-25099397 GCF_963514095.1 Eutrigla gurnardus
CTGACTTGAGGTCAGCGCTCGCCGACCTCCTTATTCACCGTTTTTAGTCTCCGCTTGAGAATCCGATGTTTCATCATACCGCCCAAACATGGCTGCGTGCCGGCGGTCTCTGGGCGGCACCGATGTACGTTAAGCTCTCGTACAGGTCATGACAATCAAAACAGGAGGGGGAGGGGTCAACGCTCGCCAGCCCGATCCGTTCCTCTGGTTTAACCTTGAGGGCTTCCCTTCAGGGAGCGCTGCATATTCCTGGAGGGAGGAGGGGGGCTGAGTAGCCTGTTTTCTGGGTCTGGGCCTCCTCCTCCTCCTCCTCCTCCTCCTCCTGCTCCACAAGTGGGTGTGTTAACATGTGTCCCTGCAGTGGGAGCCGGCGTGCCAAACGAGCCGGTGATAATTATTCATTAGCATTCATTAGTGTGAGGTGCTGGCCGGCGCGGGATCATGTTGAATCAGTGTTTTGACGAGGCCTCGGCCCGGCGCGGGTCAGCGAGGAGCCGGTAATTAGGCCCACCAGTCAGGAGGCATTTTCCTACGCACAACACGTGAGCTTGAGAGGGAGAAGATGCAACCGCCGGGGAGGTGCAGAGGAGAGGTGGTGTGGAGGTTTTCTGCTTTTCTGTTTTTCAAAAAGAAAGAAAAAGACAACCTTGGCCTCCTTGCTTCCCTGTCTGAGTGCCGTCAGAGCACCTTCACCTCCTCTTCACCTCCCTCTTCACCTCCCTCTTCACCTCCCTCCATCACTCACTCCTTCAGAGGCAGAGGTTGTCCACGTTGTTGTCTTGTGCCCTTTTCACTTATTCTGCTGCCGTTCTCCTCTTGAAGCTTTTATAGGGTTGAGTTTCAAAATCAAGCTGGTTTCAAGCTTCGTCTTCCTCTCTTCCTCTCCTCTCTTCCTCTCCTCTCCATCCTCTCCCCTCGCTCTTCACCTCCTCCTCTCCTCTCTATCCTCTCCTTTCTCCTTCCCCCTCTCCTCTCCTTCTTTCCTCATTCTCTCCTCTCCTCCTCATCATCTCTTCCTCTCCTCTCCTCTCATCTCATCCTCTCCTCTTCTTTCCTCTCTCTCCTTTCTCCCCCCTCTAATCCTCTCCTCTCTTGTCTTCTCCTCTCCTCTATCCTCTCCCTCTCTCTCCTCTCATCCTCTCCTCCTCCTCTTCTTTCCTCTCCTCCTCTTCTTTCCTCTCCACTCTCATCCTCATCCTCTCCTCCTTTCCCCTTTCATCTCATCCTCTCTCCTCCTCTCCTCCTCCTCCTACTCTCCTCCATATGCACACACTGAGTCCTCTGCCTTGTTGTGTGTTTATTTATTAGTTTATTGTTGTGCGGTTGTTAATAACGGCGTCATCTCTTCGGGACGTAACGGTGTAACGGCATAACGGGTCACATGACGGAGCGTCGCCTCGGAGGAAACGCTGTAAAACCACAGAGAGCCAGATTCATCTAATAACTGGATAATTACACCGGGCCGACTCATCATCACACTGCTGGGAACCCAGGGCTGTGAGGTCAAAGGTCTCCAGGCTGCTGCAGCGAAGGGGTCGAGAAGAGAGAGAGAGAGAGAGAGGGGAGAGAGAGAAGGGAGGGAGAGGGATAGAGAGAGAGAGGGGAGGGAGAGGGATAGAGAGAGAGAAGGGAGGGAGAGGGATAGAGAGAGAGAAGGGAGGGAGAGGGATAGAGAGAGGGAGAGAGAGGGAGAGGGAGAGAGAGGGAGGGATAGAGAGAGAGGGAGAGGGATAGAGAGAGGGGGGAGTGAGTGAGAGAGGGAGGGGGGGGGGGAGTAGGAGGGGCTAGTGAGGGAGAGAGCGAGGGGAGAGGGGGGAGAGAGAGAGAGCGAGAGGGGGGGGGAGGAGAGAGGGAGAACCCCCCAGGTCCAGGTCCCCCAAGTGGATGTTAGCTCGTCCTGTCAACACATAACGTCAGTTTACCTTGAATTAAAACAAAGACGTTGGCAACCTCTCTCTCTCTCTCTCTCTCTCTGTCTCTCTCTCTCTCTCTCTCTCTCTCTCTCTCTCTCATTGTTTTCCTTCATGTACCAGGGTGGATGCACATGGGGGGGGGGGGGATGTGCATCACATCATATCCTGACATGATTCCAGATTAGACAAATTCCCCAAACTACAAGCGGATGGCGTGACACCTTCCTCCTCTCCCCCTCCTCCTCCCCCCCTCTCTCTCCCCCCCTCCCCCCCCCCCCTCTCCCCCTCCCCTTCTCTCTCTCCCCTTCAGATTTATGGCATCGGGCGTACAGAGGTGCACTTGACAGCTCTCAGATTGGCGCTGCAGAAGAGGGAGATCCCAAAGTGAGTGGGGTTAGCTGGGTAAATCTATCAGGGGTCTGTCCGTGAGCGGGAGGAGGAGGAGGAGGAGGAGGAGGGAGGATGAAGAGGCTGTGTTGGAGGTGGAGGGGGGAGAGAGCGAGCCCAGGGAGAGGTGGAGAAGGGGAGAGGAGAGTGAGGGAGAGAGAGAGGCCCCGCTGAGCACATAAGCTTCCATGCTGAGCACAACCGTGGTTGGCTGACAGTTGTGCTCAGCCTTCACTGTAATAATGAATAAAAGGAAACTCCCTGCAGATTACACATCTTCCGTGTTTTGACATTGACCTTAATACATAATTTAACCACAAAGCCTGAAGAGTGTGTAACGAGATAAGAGAGGACCAGAGGATAGAAGAAGAAGAAGAAGAGGAGGAAGAAAAAAAAGATGCCCGGGCTAAAACATACAGAAGAAACCCGCCGCAGCTGTAATGGCTCTAATATGAGCACCAGTCATTTTCTGTCTTATCAGGACGGGGGAGAGGGAAGGTAGCAGGAGAGTAACATCGTGTGTGTGTGTGTGTGTGTGTCTGTGTCTGTGTCTGTGTGTGTGTGTGTGTGTGTGTGTGTGTGTGTGTGTGTGTGTGTGTGTGTGTGTGTGTGTGTGTGAAATACAGTGATTTTCTCCCCTATGGAATTCCCAGTGGGAGGAAAAAGTAGAGCTGCTAAACCTCAATAGAATAGTAAGAGTGTATGTGTGTGTGTGTGTGTGTGTGTGTGTGTGTGTGTGTGTGTGTGTGTGTGTGTGTGTGTGTGTGTGTGTGTGTGTGTGTGTGTGTGAGTGTGTGTGTGAGTGTGGTGAGTGAGTGAGCGAGTGAAGGAGAAAAGGTGTAGATGGACACCTGATACCTGAAAGAGGTATTTGTCACTGTCGTTCTGTGTGTGTGTGTGTGTGTGTGCGTGTGTGTGTGTGTGTGCGTGTGTGTGTGAGTGTGTGTGTGTGTGTGTGTGTGTGTGATGTTTGCTGAGCCAGCAGGTTATGTCACTCCAGTTGAGGTCACAGCGTCTCGCAAACTCACTGTCAGGGAAAAAAAAACCCTTCTGTCACTGAATAATTCTAATAGACAAAGAATCAACGTTTTATTATTATTATGATTATGATTATTATTATTATTATTATTATTATTATTATTATTATTATAACTATTATTTTACAACTTTGTGCATTTGGTGTTTTTTTGCCGCTGCACAGGATTCCTGCGTTCACACCGCGAGCCCAATTAAGGAGGTGATTACGTCAGCGGGTGCCTGTTAGGTGCTGTGAAACACAGATGCAGATATTAAATATGAATTACAGAGGCCGTATTGCCCCCTCCCTCCTCCTCCCTCCCTCCTCCCTCCTCCCTCCCCTGCCCTCGCTCTCTCATCCTCTTAACTCCTCTCAAACCCTTTTCGTCTTCGCTGCTCCACAAAGACAGACTGCTCTGTAATTGAAGCAGCGTGTCAAAGCCGTCTCCCTGTCCAGCGTGTAACTCTCTGATTCACGCTCTTCTCATTAGTGTCATGATTACGGCCCAGGTTGGAAATAAAATACCCCCCCCCCCCCCCGGTGGGTGCTAAGGTGAGAGTGAGGGGTTGAGGATGATGACCTCCGGCTCCGTTAAGGTGCTGAAGATGTTCTGCATGCTGCCGGTCTGTTTTTAAAAACCCTGCATGCTGATTTGCATGATAACAAGCTGTTGTGAAAGAGGGGAAAACCTGGTTGATGAATGAAACATGAATCCCCCCCCCCCCCCTTTCCTCTGTCATCCATCCATGTGTCACACCTGTCAGGCCGTCCCCAGGCCTTGGCCTCGGACCCGGGTCTCTGAGGCATCCTGGAGCTCTTCAGGAGGGGGATTTGTTTGGCCACGGACCTAACCGGCCCCTGAACAGCCTCCCACACCGCTCCAGCTGGGTTGGACATCTACTGTGTTTATGTGTGTGTGTGTGTGTGTGTGTGTGTGTGTGTGTGTGTGTGTGTGTGTGTGTGTGTGTGTGTGTGTGAGTGTGTGTGTGTGTGTGTGCGTGTGTGTGTGTGTGTGTCTTACCACAGAGAGCTGCAGCTATGACTGTGGTGGCAGCAGCAGCAGCGCTTTGGTGCTCTGCCATCAGGCTTCCCTCCAAAAAGGGCCGTGTCAAGACGGGGGAGAGAGAGAGTCTTGGTGTGTGTGTGTGTGTGTGTGTGTGTGCGTGCGTGTGTGTGTGTGTGTGTGTGTCGGGGCGACGCAGGGCGGTGCTCTGCTTCTCCAGCAGTAATCTAATGAGCCTGTAAACACAACTCATTTGACATCATTAATTGGAGGGAGATCAGAGATCCGAGAGTGTGTGTGTGTGTGTGTGTGTGTGTGTGTGTGTGTGTGTGTGTGTGTGTGTGTGTGTGTGTCTGTGTGTGTGTGTGTGTGGTAGCCGGTTGGAGGGTTCTCTCCCAACAGAGAGGGGTTCTCTCAGATCAAAGATTTAGAGTGTGAAATCCTTGATTATGCGACAGAGAGACACATTAGAGGCAGTTTTCTGCCAAGCTGGGCGAGCAGCAGAGTGTTTGGTCAGAGCCAGCAGCGAGCCTTGATTTCACCGGCGAGGAAAAAAAACACAAAAAAAAACACTGAAGCGGCCGCGCCGGCGCACAAAGCCGCCCTCTGTTTTGTCAATTTTAACGACGAGTGGACGAATCAAAGTTGGGTCTCAAGTATTTGAGTGTAAACTACGTTTTTTTTATTTATTTTTTTGGACGTAGTGGTGACAAAAGCTGGTTTTGAAAAGTTTGGAGTTCCTCTTTGTAACTGTCGCCTGAGTGTGATCCATTAGCTGTAATTGTGCTGCCATACTGGTTCAGTCACATTTTGTCAGCTGGATCTAAGGGGGGTTGGTGGTGGTGGTGGTGGTGGGGGGGCAGAGGTGCAGCGCTGGAGTATCTGGTAGTCCTCTAAGCCAGTCCAGTCCTTAATGATCTATCTGTCTACCACCCGCACAATGGCCCACACCGCTGTTCGCTTTCATTTACAGAGTGCCAGTCTCTGAACTCCCCTCATCAGCCCTTTGTTCCTGGCTGTTTCATGTTTTTTTTTGAAAGGGGGGGTTGAACGGCATAGCTGTGTATGGGATACTTTGGAGCGAAAACCAGGTTTGAGACAGAAGGAGAGACAAGCAAGAGAGCAGGATTTTTTTTCCAGTGCAATACATTATGAAGATTTCACTTTCTGCCTTTGATTCGGCGCTGACAGTTGTCCTTCAGCCCTCCTTTAAAGTCCCACTTTCAATCCCTAATGGCTGTCATGTCGCTGCGCTCTCTGGACTCTTACTCAAAGTGTCATTGGCATAATGGTCGGCAGCCGTTGGCCTCTTTTGATCATCCATGCTGTGTGCGAGAGTCCCGAAACAGCGAGGTGTGTGTGTGTGTGTCTGTGTGTGTGTGTGTGTGTGTGTCTGTGTGTGTGTGTCTGTGTGTGTGTGTGTGTGTGTCTGTGTGCACCGCTTGCACCTCTGCTCGGTTTGCCACTCCTATAGGCAAAGCTCCACGACCGGAAATCTAAAATTCACTTTCAAATAGTTTTCCTCCTGTTCTTGGCGCCTAATAGCCAAGCAGTGTGTCTGTGTGTGTGTGTGTGTGTGTGTGTGTGTGTGTGTGTGTGTGTGTACACTCATTAAAAGGACAGCGCAGGTTTCTACTGTATCAGCATCTCGGCCCTAGTTTGGCACTCCCTCATTGGTTTATTGCGTATATTCCCAACAAAGGGATGAAGGGGCCGCGAGGGAGCGGGAGGAAGACCAGGAGTGTGTGTGTGTGTGTGTGTGTGTGTGTGATGGTGTGATGGTCGGCTGAGGCCTTCAATGGCCAGACTCAAACGTGTTAAGCCGGTCCAAGATAAATCCACACTCACCGGGGCCAGATCTACATCTAAACAAGACGATCAGGGCCAGACAACAAAAACATCCCAGAAGTGCTCCGACACGTTTACAGAATTACATTATGCTCAGATATTCTGGGATTAAAAACACACACACACACACACACACACACACACACACACACACACACACACACACACACACACACACACACACACACACACACACACACACAACCCCCCTGTGTGTGTGTGTGGATCCAAGTCAGAGTGTCACTCATTTCCATCCAGGACCGGCGTTCCTCTCATATCCTGCCGGGTTCACCTGCCCATGCCCCCCCCACAGCAGCTCAGGCCTAGGTCCAGGTGTTAGCCAGGCCCCAGTCCAGAGCCTAGGGGCAACTCCATCTATGTCCAAGGAACGGGGGGGTAGGGGGGTTCCATGTCCATGACACAAATAAAAGTTGTTCTGCAACACTGCAGCATTGCAACAGATGGCTGTTGAATTTTACACAAATACACTGTTGTTGTAAAGTTATAATATATAATATATATATAATATAATATTTAGTTTTCAGTCTCAATCCTCTGTTTATTCCTATTTAATGCGTGAGTCATCACTTTTGACCAGCAATGATACACATGTCCCAATCATCCAGGTGGAATTAATTCATGCATGTTTTTTGGCGCTATAAAAGACAAAACATCTGCAGATTATTCCAGCTTTATATATATGTGTAGATATGTATACATATGTATATATATGTATACATGTATACTGGTTGAGAAACATCTTCCTGACATTGCTCATTATTCCATAATACTTTTTCTTGATGCCTTTTGAGCCTATATGGCCTTTTGCCCTGAATCCAGCATTCCCTTTATTCTGTTCACGCTCAATTTTTCTTTCATCCTGCAAAAAAAATGTATTATACAAAAAGCTCACGGCCTCCTGCAGTCTGAACTTTGAACTCCGTGTATTTGAAGCATAAAGCAGCAGCAGCAGCGTGTTGCAGCTACATTAAACATTGTGTTTCTATTGTTCCGTAGAACTTCCCCAGAAAACTTCTCCACTTCAGTGCTGATCGATTTGTCTTTGGGTTTATTTATTTAATACTCACACTTGCACTCATACATGCACCCCCCCCCCCCCCCCTCATCCACAGAGGGATCCAGATCAGAGCACTCGGCCAAGACCGCGTGTGATGTAAAGTTCTGGAGAATAAAAAGATGTCTCTTCCAATAACATATTTCCCTGCATGTATTGAAAGACGTGTCAATTTCAGTTACACCTGGCGCAGCAGTTGGAAAACAGAGAGTTCTCCTGCTTCTGAAAGACAATGCCATACCAGTCACTCCCCACCTGAATGACTGATACATTAAACATGCAGAAAGCAGCGGGAGGACACTAGGGAAAGAGCGTTCAAAGACGTAAACAACGAATCCAAAAAACAAGAAAAAAAAAGAAGATGTTGCTCGCTACAGAACGAGGTACAGCGTAGCTGCGAAACAGTCCTTCCAGGAACAGAAACCGCAGACAACAATGAAAGAATAAGACAGAAAAACTCATTTTAAATGGCCATTTAAGTGGATAGACTTCAGCTATTTTCCCGGCTGCCTCATGAATCTATTAATGCAGCTGTGTTATATTCCCGCTATGTTTGACATCGCTTAAAAAGTGAGCATTTTTTTCCTCGTGCCCCCTGAAAAGCTACTCCAGAGAGGCAGCTGATCACACGGGCTTTTGTAAGGGAAGCATGAGGAGCATCTCATGCCTTCTGGTTCCCTGACAGGACTGTCAGAGTTACATGCGAGCCTATAGACCAAAAAAAAAAAAAGAAAAACCTTGCAGTCCTCACCAGGGTTGGTGAAATGCTGACACAGCTGCCCTAGGCCAGGGCCATGTTGGAGGGAATTAATTCAGGCAAGTCAGAGGACACCTCAGTCAGCGAGACAGACAGAAAGGGGGGTCCTGTAAGGCAGACGGCGTGAAGACGGGTCTCGGGGTCTTTGTTCGCTGCTGGACGCGTTACGACTCCATTAAGGGAAGGAGACGGCGTCTGACTGAGCAGGAAGCAACTTAGCAGAGGACTGGGACTCTCGCTGACTCTCAGCCATATTTCTAGTAAAATCCAACATAAGTGCTATATGAAGACTTTGTTTTAACTTCTTCAAAATTATAATCACCAAAAAATAAACTTTAGTGTGTTCTAAATGTGGGTTGCAATGTGAAGAATCCTTCTGTTGTGTTTATTTTTATACGTTATGCTGTGGCGGTAAATGGACTGTATATTTATATCGTGTTTTTCTACTCTTCAACCACTAAAAAGCACTTTACAAGCAGGCGACAACCATCCGGGTCTGAAAAGTGAAGCCAAGCCTGAAGTGCCTTTAGAGATGTGCATTCTCTCTGCTGACCACCAGGGGGCGACTCCTCTCTGGTTGTTTAGAAGTCTATGAGAAAATTGTCCTACTTCTCTCTGCTGGCCACCAGGGGGCGACTCCTCTCTGGTTGTATAGAAGTCTATGAGAAAATGGTCCTACTTCTCTCTGCTGGCCACCAGGGGGCGACTCCTCTCTGGTTGTATAGAAGTCTATGAGAAAATGGTCCTACTTCTCTCTGCTGGCCACCAGGGGGCGACTCCTCTCTGGTTGTATAGAAGTCTATGAGAAAATGGTCCTACTTCTCTCTGCTGGCCACCAGGGGGCGACTCCTCTCTGGTTGTATAGAAGTCTATGAGAAAATGGTCCTACTTCTCTCTTGATGTATTATCTCAGTAAACATTGTAAACATGAGTTTATGGTCTCAATCTCTAGTTTCAAGTCTTCTTCAATCCAGCATGATGTTCATTTAGTACATTATGGTCCATTTAGAGTCCATCAGACCAGAAAGCAGGGGATGCTTTAGGGGGCGGGGCTTACCTGCTGATTGACAGGTCCATTTAGAGTCCACCAGACCAGAAAGCAGGAGATGCTTTAGGGGGCGGGGCTTACCTGCTGAATGCTAGTTAGCTGAGATGACTTTAACATTTAACTGTAAAGTTGAACTTGAATTATAGAAGCTAACTTTGTTAGCAGCTTCACACGAGAATCCACATGGATCCAGATCAGGTAAAGGTGCTGCTTGTGTTCGTCAGATCCACCCGTTGCTCCTCCACAGTCCAAATATGGTCACTTTCTTTCACGGTTTGCAAAAATGCAGAATATTGAGGCTTCAAAACCGTAGTCCACGGGTCGAATCCCTCCTTTGCTGTGAGTTCAGACAATCTGGTCTTCCATCGGACCCATGACACGAGGCGCAGCTAATGCTAGCTAAATAATGCTAGCTCAATAATGTGGGAGAAGCACGGTTTTAAAGTTACATGAGTGGGAATCATCAACACAAAAAGATTTAATCTAAAATATGCTGCTGCGTCATTTAAATTTTAATATGCATACCTCGTATTGTATCTAGAATGAGAGGATCAATATGTTTAATTTGACCTTTATTTGAGAGACTGGTTGCCAAAATTCTCCAAACCTGACTCTCGCTCAATATAATGATTTCTGCAAGTAATTCTATCTAAAGATGAAGATGTGATTTTTTTTTCTCTCTTTTTTTTAATCAGCTGGCGGCTTCTGGTTGCTAGAGCTACATTCATATTGGAGTCTTAGTCTTTAGTCTTTAGTTAGGCCTTGGGGAATCCTTGTTAATGGATCCTCGTGCTTAGGGCCTCTGGCTTAATCCTTGCCATTTACCACTTCCTATGCTAGTTTGCTAAATACTCTCAATTAGGTGGCTGGCGGGGCATTTTGTACCACTCCACATTCTGACCGCTCCTCCTTTTTTTTTTCTCTCTCTCTCTCCTCTAGCTAATTTTTTGGCTCGGCCTTGGTTCTTATAGAAACGGCCCACGATAGGACCTTGGCACTTCATCTTCAACATCTCTCCGGATATACTACTAACTTCACAGCAGAAATGATAATTAACTCCCAGCATCAATTAGCATTCAGCGTGTGGAAGGGTAACGAGGAGCCAATTACAAGAAAATATACATAATCAATTATTTATTCGCTCTTAATTACAGTGAGTTTTTACCCTCTTACGGCAGCGACAGTTAAATTAATGACCTTCAGCTATCTTCATGTGAAATTGCTGTGGAGCGGAGGAATTTACCCAATACACCCCGTAGTGAAACAAAGCAAACACACACACACATGGGAAACAGAGAAAGACACCGAACTAGGGGGGAAAGCTGGGGGAGAGAAAGGTGGAAGAGCAGGAAAAAGAAGACGTAGCGAGCATTGAGGAGGGGAAAGGGACTGGCACTGTCTGTCAGTCAGATGCCCAGAGCCACCGCCGCCGCCGTGGCGCGGTGGCGTGCACGGTGTCACCCACACGACCGAGCCGTCTGTCGAGGCCACCTGCCTCATTATGGGAAATGTATGCATCTGGGGCAGGCTCTTGGCTGGCTCATCCTCAGCATGGGCAAAAGGGGGGAAAATGGCACGCTGGCAACTATTACTGCATTATGTTAGCAAGCTGTACACACACACACACACACACACACACATAAAAGAAAGTTTTACTGAACAGACTGGAAGATGTTCTTGGACGTTTTTTTCATAGCATTGATTGACAAATAAAACACACGATGAGGTAGAATTTAGAGTGAACTCTAACTCGTCCTGCAAACTTTCCTCCACCACGTCCGTCCCTGCTCTCCCCGCCGCCGCCGCTGCCTTCCCCGCCGTCACCGCTCCGTTACCTGGCCTGAATACCATTAGACCCTAATGGAGCGCGGTGTGAGGGACAGCCAATCACGATGGCGTCCCGTCAGTGACACCGACATGTATCTTGGTGCTCATTATCATCCTTGAACAGCGCCAATTTACATCTGATGCTCTGACTAATTCTGCTCCAGTGTTGTCAAGAGGCATAGGAAGTGGCCTGGCCGTGATGACAGCGCGGCTGTCAGGAGCCCGTGGATGGAGGATTCCTCGGGGCATGATTTAATGCCCATGTCAAGCCCCGCTGTCAGCCTCTCTCTCTCCCTCTCTCCCTTCCCTCCATCCAGCCATTAGGATTCAGCCAGCGGAGAGATGGAGCGATGGAGCACGGGCCGATTGGCCTGCTTAGGATTCACACTCTGGGCGAGAAAATAACACGCCCTGTTTCACAAGTGATTACCCTTTTCCTCCTGTAAACTACAATTAAGGGCTAAGAAAGGGAAAGCTGCAGAGAGGTGATGGCGAAACAAAAAAAACACAACATGTACGGCCGCCAAAGAGGAAAACCTTGAGTTTTTTCTCTCTCCCTCCCTCGCTGCTTTGTGGCTGCTTGTTTGTCTAATTTCCACAGACAACTTTTCCGCCGTGTTTTGCTGAGTTGTTTTGCTTTTTGTGCGGTTGTATAACATCCGCAGGATTTCGTGGCCCCGCGCCCTCCCTCCAGTAGAGTGATTAACATATTGCATGATGTCTCTGGATAGTTCCCCCCTCCCTTTGCACCATGCAATCCTTTACTTTGGTCGGAGAATCGAGCAGAATTTTTAGCAGTCGTCTAATTTTTTTTGCGGAGCACGTCGTCTCGTCAAAAGTTTGTTTTTTTGCAGAATAAAGCCGCTCCCGTGTGTGTGTGTGTGATAATGAGAAGGTCCGTCTGCTTATTTGAAACAATAGTCAAACCCGAGACGCCTGACCTCTGTTGACCTCTGCGAAAGGTCAAAGGTGAGAGATTGAGCCTGGCCACAGATGGCTGGAGAGGACAGAGGGACAGGGTGTAGCTATTTCACGCAACACAAAAGGAGTCTGAATCATTTGGCCCCTCGTCTACAGCCGTGGTTCTCCTGCAATATGTTGCCTCTCCGCTCCAAACGAGGCGGTGATGGACGACCGCAGATCCAGCCGCCCGATGTGTGGAGTGGAGGGACATATGGCTCAGTTTGGGGTTCTCCGTTGCAGCAGAAACACCACAGCTGCCCTCTAAGTAGCAGGCCTGCGCCGTTTAATGTGAGTCATCGGGCTTCGAGATCACAGTAGCAGGAATTAACCTGGCCGTCTCCCCCGCTTTAGCCTTTTACAGTTCATGCCTCGTGCCTGTTTTGGCTCCGCTTCCTCCACATTAAGGCTGATTGCAACGCTCAAAAAACACTTCGGCCGCGTGAGAAAAAACACGTCCAGTTTTCAAAGTCGGCGTTGAAAACGGGTCCAACAAACGAAGAAAAACCCGAAGTGTGATTCAGGTGATTTTTATGAAGTGTGTATCTTTAAGCTGCAGCCGTTGGCAGTCTGAAGGAGGCGGACTGGTGGGGGGAGCTGGACTGGACTGGTTTGGGGCTCGGTCCAGTTGGCTCCGGCTGATGGGGTCTGGTGAGCCTGTTTGCCTTCATTCCTCGGGGTCCGTTCACCACAAACTGTGAGAAAATAAAGATGGTTATAAAATCTATTTATAGGATGGAATATTTAATGGTGGGGGAAAAGGCGTCGTAAGACGAAGATGAATAAATGTTGAAAAGATTAATAGAAGGAATTGTAAATATTAAAAATTAAAGGTACAGTCCTTAATTTTTGTTATAGTGTCCATAGGACTTCCTGATCCCCAAATAAGTAAATACAATTATTTATTTGAATTTATCATCTTGTTTCCTGTTTATCAACTTTCTTATGTTGTGTGAAGCCTCGTTGAACTTGGTTTCCCACAAAGCCAACTGTTCCCGTCTCCTCATCACGATGAGGAATGACATATACAAACAAATAAAGCGCATGCAGTGATGTGTCAGGTCCTGGAGGGAGCTGTGACTGTTGAACTGATCTTGTGAAGAAAGCAGCGGCGAACAGAAACGACTGTGTTTCCTCTACATTTGCACATAATCACTCTAAGGCCTCTGCTTTTCTGCTGCTGCTGCTGCCAGGCTATTTTAAGCTTTTCCACAACCCATGTGTGTAAA
The DNA here is from genome assembly GCF_963514095.1 of Eutrigla gurnardus. Classification (NCBI taxonomy): domain Eukaryota; kingdom Metazoa; phylum Chordata; class Actinopteri; order Perciformes; family Triglidae; genus Eutrigla; species Eutrigla gurnardus. Next base: position 25,089,963 of record NC_139926.1, read on the forward strand.
ACAAAAAAAAAATGAAGGGCTACACGAAGCCATATGCTGAGTAATGAAAACTGTACCAAGAATGCGACTTAAAAACTCCCGACAAAGTACAAGAATATTAAATCAAACAGGCGACATTGTGAACAGTTAACCCCCCCCCCCCCCCCCCCAACCACCACCACCCTTCTACAACAACTTGTGCTTCATTATGTGGCTGTAAATGAAAAACCTGCTGTAACCAGTAGTGTCTGCTAAAAACAAAGGGATGTATTGAAGTCAGTATTCAGACATCATGTGGAGGTTTCTTACAGATGACTTCCTGTTTTGATCTACAGGTGGCAGTAATGAGTCCAGAAACGCCCTGATGCACCAGCAGAGGCAGAGAGAAAGAAGGATGCGGGTGAGTCAAGCCTTTATGGAAGAAATTCAGTTAAAAATGTTTTAAAAGAATCAATTCATTGTTAACAGTGAATGTAAATAGAAACGATGCTTGTTTAAAAGAAAGAAACTGTAGTTTGTTTATGGAGACTGTAGTTTATGTTTATGGAGACTGTAGTTTATGTTTATGGAAACTGTTTATGGAAACTGTAGTTTATGTTTAAGGAAACTGTTTATGTTTATGGAGACTGTAGTTTATGTTTATGGAGACTGTTGTTTATGTTTATGGAGACTGTAGTTTATGTTTATGGAGACTGTTGTTTATGTTTATGGAGACTGTAGTTTATGTTTAAGGAAACTGTTTATGTTTATGGAAACTGTAGTTTATGGAGACTGTAGTTTATGTTTAAGGAAACTGTTTATGTTTATGGAGACTGTAGTTTATGTTTATGGAGACTGTAGTTTATGTTTATGGAAACTGTTTATGGAAACTGTAGTTTATGTTTAAGGAAACTGTTTATGTTTATGGAGACTGTAGTTTATGTTTATGGAAACTGTTTATGGAAACTGTAGTTTATGTTTAAGGAAACTGTTTATGTTTATGGAGACTGTAGTTTATGTTTATGGAGACTGTTGTTTATGTTTATGGAGACTGTAGTTTATGTTTATGGAGACTGTTGTTTATGTTTATGGAGACTGTAGTTTATGTTTAAGGAAACTGTTTATGTTTATGGAAACTGTAGTTTATGGAGACTGTAGTTAATGTTTATGGAAACTGTTTATGGAAACTAGTTTATGGAGACTGTAGTTTACGTTTATGGAGACTGTAGTTTATGTTTATGGAAACTGTTTATGGAAACTGTAGTTTATGGAGACTGTAGTTTACGTTTATGGAGACTGTAGTTTATGTTTATGGAAACTGTAAATGTTTATGGAGACTGTAGTTTATGGAGACTGTTGTTTATGTTTATGGAAACTGTAGTTTATGGAGACTGTAGTTTACGTTTATAGAGACTGTAGTTTATGGAGACTGTAGTTTACGTTTATGGAGACTGTAGTTTATGTTTATGGAACTGTAGTTTATGGAGACTGTAGTTTACGTTTATAGAGACTAGTTTATGGAGACTGTAGTTTATGGAGACTGTAGTTTACGTTTATGGAGACTGTAGTTTATGTTTATGGAAACTGTAGTTTATGGAGAGTTTATGTTTATTTTTATGGAGACTGTAGTTTGTTTATGGAGACTGTAGTTTATGTTTATGGAAACTGTAGTTTATGGAGACTGTAGTTTATGTTTATGGAAACTGTAGTTTATAGAGACTGTAGTTTATGTTTATGGAGACTGTAGTTTATATTTATGTTTGTCATTAGCCAGTCATGTGAGGTTTTTAAGCCATGTTCGCACTGAGCATCGGCTCCTTAAAGGGCCAGTTCACACAAATGGTTCATCACACCAGTTAAATGGACTTTTGTGTGTGGAGCTTATAAAACACGGTCCCAGTTCCAAACTACCCTTTAATGTATTGTTTGCTGTACGTGTAAACGAGGCCTCAGCGGCAGAATAAATAAGCACTCCGGGCCAAGAAGTAACATTTACGCCGTCACAAGGAAGAGTTGTTGTGGCAACAAGGCACCAACTAACCCGCGCAGTTATTATTTCCAGTTTGCGGTTAACTTCCTGTCTGAGCGTGGAGATTGATGGATACCCAGAGTGCTACTGTGTGTGTCTTGAAGGGAACTATTGATCGCTGTTGCCGTCGGTTTCAGCCTCCATTTGTTGATCTGCCCATGAAAGCATGGATCATAGAAATGACCTCGGCTCTTTTTAATGATGTTTGAGCCTCAGAGGGAAAAGAAACAACTAAAAACCCACCCTGCTTCACCCACCAGGCCAGACGCTGGTGTTATGTTTTTCTATGAGTTTCGCTGCGATGCAAAGGGGGGGGGGGTTCACAGGCACACAACAATTCTAGCAATTTCGATAACGACGCTCTCTGAATTATGACACTTCGTCTCTCCGCTCATTTGCTAAATTGTGTTTAGTGTCGTTTTTATTGCAATTTTCATCTGCGTTTTTTTTCCCTCCTTCTTCTCTCCCTTCGCTTTAAGAAGAGACGGGATCATTAGCCCAGGACTGTTCAACCATGCACAGAGGAAAAATGCCATCAAAGTTGACACAGAAAATGTCCTTGTTCTCTAATTTATAAACAAAAAAAACACAGATTTTGCCTTTCATGTGGCTTCTTGGAGATAATTATGACAAGATGAAAGCAGTTAAATTCCTCCCTCTGTTCTCTGCTCTTCAGATGGTTCCCCCATTGTCAAAAATGGAGATGAGATTTCATGTGGCTGTCATGTGTCCCCGTCTCTCCTGTCTCATCCTCCTCCTTCCTGTCTCTCTCTCTCTGTCCGTCTCGCTGTTTCACTCTTCTTTGTCAGCTTTTTATTGAACTCTTGATATCCCAATCTGTAATCTTTTCAGAACTGTCGATCAATCAGTAAGTATCTGTCTCAGAGGTTGCTGTCCCCTAATGGAGGAGAATGATGAGCTTTTATCAGATGATGATGAGCTTTTTTTTTTTTTTTTTTTACACTTTAAAGCTCTTACGTCCAATCAAAAGGAACCAAAAAGTCTCGAAACGCATGTTTTTCTGTGCACACACACACACACACACACACACACACACATGCAGTGTGTTGATGGGATGTCTACAGACCCCTCCCTCACACACTCTGGTGCACTGCTCGTGTGTCGTGCCATCCTGTGGTGTCTGCTCGTGTGTGTGTGTGTGTGTGTGTGTGTGTGTGTGTGTGTGTGCCCTCCTGGGAGGTAATTACCAGAATAAATACAGTAGAGGCCACGGCTGCTAATTTATGCCTGATTGTTGACAGTCAGAGTATTGTTTAACATGCACAGAGAAGGCCCTCGGTGTTGTGTTTCATGATCCTCCTCCTGTGTGTGTGTGTGTGTGTGTGTGTGTGCAGCACATTCCTCCTTGTCTCTGATCGTCCTCTTCCTCGCGACCCCGCTGCTTAATGAACCACAGCGATGCAGCTACACAGAATCTGGGCGGCCGATGCGTCTGACGCCTTTCGTACCCGTTTGAGTTCCTCGGTGTCTCGGCCTCGTCGGCCCTCCTCCTTCCAGGCCCTCGTTTTCCGGGTTGCGGTTACATCGCAGCTCCCACATTCATTTAAATCAAACCCCAGCTGAAACCCAATCAAATACAGCACACGCCAGTGCAAAATACCTGTTTGCTTTCTGACAGCACCGTCGCTGCCACTGAGCGTGAAGTGGAACCCCCCCTAACTCCCCAGAGTGGTCCGATCCTAGATTCATCACCACCTGAACCGCCTACGTTTCAGCTCAAGGTCGACAAATCCCACGAAAAGACCTGGAGATATTACTGAAGACATACATGAGTCACGATTATGTATTTAAAGAGTATGTTTATGATATTTAAACGACGGTCAGGAGCATCCAAAGTTAGAAACACTGAATGGAGTTGTTATATTATGAATGAATTACGTTTCTGTGGCTTCCTAAGAGGTTTGCATCGTAGTTTTTAGTTTGTGGTGCTGATGCATGAATGAATGAGTGCTGTACCAGTTTGTTGCGGCCCCATTGTTTGGCCCCAGACTTCTCTATATTCTTTGCTTCGGCCCCCAGTGTGCTGCATGCACTGCTCGTTAAATCCAGGGCAGAAAAGAAGAAGTTCCTAGCTTTAGTTCATCCAGCAGCAAAAGTGAACCGCAGTCCGCTGTGTACGACGTGATCGACTCCATGAATGAAGAGTTAAAGTGAGTGAATGGATGGCTTTTAAACCTCCTGTGACTACTGTGAGTGTTTCCCCCCCCACAACCACGTTGTATTGACTTTCTTGCCTGTTTGTGAACCGCACGTTGTTATCAGATAGGCCAGCTGTGGCCAATGTGGTTGCTGGGCTTTAAACGCCTCATAGACACCTCGTGAGTTTGACGAGACGATAGAGAGTTCAAATGAAGAAGAGGAAGTTGCTGGTGGAAGTTCAGTCGCCCAAATGAGGGTTTGGAACCAAGTTAACGCTCGGTCCAGAACTTTTAACGATAGCCTAGGTCTATCAGAGATATTGGATATTAATTCATTAATAATAGATACTAATGAGCTTTGAAGCGGGTGTAGTGTTGGACTTTAGAAGTCCCCAGCGACTAACGAACCCTGTGAAAACACCTTTGAGGCGTCGGGGGGGCCGGAGGGGGGGCGGGGGGGCGGCCCACGGCTGGAGGGAAACACTACAAGTCTTTGTATTAGAGCTGATTGAGCCGGTCTGTGCCCCGGCTTCGTTATACAGCCGACCACTTACAAGCGGGGCCCTCTCCGAATGTTCCTACTGGAGGAGAGACCTTGATGAATTTGTTTAATTGAACGTAAATAATGAATTCCCAGGGAAGAGATTTGGCCCGGGTTGTAATTGCCGGAGATCAGACGGGCACAATGCACAAACTTCAAAAAAACGGCTGAGCCAGGCGGTCGTACGAGCCAGTAACGATGACTTCGAAGAAAAAAAAAAGGAAAAGAAAGGAGTGATATATAGGAAGAGGGGGAGGAGGCGGACAACAGAGGAGGAGTAACGGAGACAGAGACGGAGAAACGGAGATGAACTAATGAGGAACAAAGACCTAACGAGTTTCGCGAAGGAAAATGAAGTGTTTCCAAAGTCGTCTTTAAACTTGGCGAGATGAAACGCGGCGGCGGCAGTTGTTTTTGACAGCTCGGGACGAGACGGGCCACAGCTCAGAGAGAGAGGGGTAATTCCCTATTCCTTTATATTACTCTCTCTCTCTCTCTCTCTCTCTCTCTCTGTCTGTCTGCTGGGAGCCCCCCTCCCTCCTCCCTCCTCCCCCCTCCCTCACCCCTCTCTCTCCCCGCTTCCCTACATTGATTCTTGAATTAGACTGTTTTATTGAATAATTAATAGGCCTTTTCCCATGATTGATGATTTGCATGGCTTGAATATTAGCTTTTCAATCAAACGCATCTTGTTCTAATGTAACCATATTGAAAACATGTCAAACACTGTTTACCCACTTTGTGCGCGATGTTGTCTTAAGTTCCGGCTGCCGAGGCCCCATAATGCTCAGCGGTGGGTGGAGGGGGGGAGGGGGGAGGGGGGAGGGAGGGTGGAACGGCCTTGTCAAGCTCTCGCTCGGTGCTGATTACAAGGCCCTCGAGTTCTGACACTCATACGTGCACACGCAGGCTAACATGCATGGTGACGCTGCTCCACACACACACACACACACACACACACACACACACACACACACACACACACACACACACACACAAAAGAGTTTTCTCTACCACTCAAACCCCCCCCAGAAGGGCCCCGTCTAATAGCTGCAGCGGCGCTGTGCTTGCTTTGAGTGGCAGCGAGGGCCGGGCTGGGAATAGATTGTCAGACATATTGCATCTACCATCGTATCAGAGAGAGAGAGAGGGAGAGAGAGCTAGAGAAAGAGCTAGAGAGAGAGCATCAATGCTGGCAGACACATGCATTAAGATTCCCTTTTAATTTGACTGGGATTGAAGTCGAGCGCTAAATTACGCCGTCATCCACACACACTCCTCGCCCCCCGTCCCCAAGCTTGTTTTTTTTTTGTTTTGTTTGTTTCACTTATTCATTTATTTCTTACTTACTTATTCATTCATTCCAAGAGTCCAAGATCATTTTTTTTTCTTCCCGAGAGCGTGTCAGCGCGTCGCTCGGCGGCATGAAAGCGCTTTGCTGCGGCGTTGTGTCTGCTGTGTTTAGACGCTTCCAAACATGTGCAACGGCTAAATAATTTACGGAGCGACTTGACTAATGACAGGCGGTGATCATGTCGAGACGAGGAGGCCTGGCTGACGGCTGATCAGGGACGGAGCTTGTCTCCTCCGCTCACGGCTGCTGTCGCCTTTCTGACTGTACAGTGTGTGTGTGTGTGTGTGTGTGTGTGTGTGTGTGTTTGTGTACAGTCGGTCATGAGCTTGGAGAAGGCCGGATCTCCCTCCCAGGACATTTGGAGGAAATTGATTTTGAGTTTCCGTTCATCACTTGGGTTCGCTGTGAGGAGGGCGTGACCTTTAAGTTGAGAAAATGCATGTGAAGCGTTGATTGAGCGACATGAATAATTCTGTCAGTGATGGATGTGGATGTTTGTCATATGGAGCTTCATCAACAGTTATGGAAAGAGCCGGTAATGTCAATCAGCAGGTAAGCCCCGCCCCCTAAAGCATCCCCTGTTTTCTGGTCTGTTGGACTCTAAATAGACCTGTCAATCAGCAGGTAAGCCCCGCCCCCCTAAAGCATCCCCTGCTTTCTGGTCTGTTGGACTCTAAACGGACCTGTCAATCAGCAGGTAAGCCCCGCCCCCTAAATCATCCCCTGTTTTCTGGCACTTCAAAAAAGTACTTGTGTAGCATCTTACCCGAGCTATCTTTGTTGTATACCTAGTAATTAGGAGTGCTTGAACCTTGTTCTATCGACTTCCTCATTGTACCGACAGCGATATGTTGTTGTTTCACTTTCTTCTGACAAATGTACTTATTGGAAGTCACTTTGGACAAGAAAGTGTCTGCTAAATGCCCTGAATGTAAAAGGAAGGCCCACGAAGAGCTTCCATGGGAGAAAATCTGCATTTTATTTTGAAAATTTGAAGAAAAGAGTCTTATACCTAACAAAACCCAAACCTGCAATCGCTGACGGCGTACATTTTAAAAAAATATTTCGTTTTGGCGCTCTAAGTACTAAACTTTACTCAAACAAGAGTAAAAAGTTAATTTTCCTGCTGTTTTCGTGCACTGGAGAGTATTTTTCACCACCACTTACTTCCTTACAATAAAGCCGTCTTCATCATGGAGTTTAACGTGCTGCCGAATGTTGCTCACTTGACATGTTTTTTATTTTATTTTTGGACAACAATGGAGCGGAGAGGAATAATAATATATCCACGCTTCAGCCGCACAGACAACAGTCGTAGAGGAGGAAATCATTTCATTGTTGGTTCGGTTCTTTTTCTGGGATTTGTTGACAATAGGCAAGAAATAGAAAATCACCAGACTTTTTAGAAAGCTCTTTAAACTACAGTAGACATGACATCTATATGGAAATCTATTTAAAACCCCCAAAGTGTGTGTTTCTTTAAATCTCGTCTCACTTAATATCTTAAATAACACGTTTGTAGCTCATTTACACACTTTTAGCTGTTTATTTGTGATTGTCGCTCCAATTATTGATGATATCCAACTTTTTACTCCTTCTGAGTTTGAATATTGTAAGTTTCTTTGCATGAAAGCCAGATTAATGCAGTGTAAGTATATATATATAATATATGCAGGCAGGTTAATGCCATTAAAAGATCTATTAAAAGATCTAGTCTATTACTAAGTGGTGTGTTTGAATAGAACAGTTCCGTGTGGTTGAAGGGAAACAGTCACAGAAATCAATTACCAACAAAAGATATTCAATAAAAACCTTAACGAGGCGCAGAAAGAAAAAGCGGAGAATGAAACAAAAAGACGTATAGCACAATAACAACCTCTGCTCCCTCACTATAAAGGCACCTTGAAGAGAGAGGGCCGCTCCCGGGGGCTTACCAAGTATCTGATCTATTATGCAAAAAATCATTAGGCTAAATTAAAAAGCTGTTTGAGGGTAACCAGATCCTTTAATGAGGTCAGCGAGCAGAGGGGCGACATTAAAACACGAGCCCCGAACAGAAAGGCGAGACGCGAGGAGCGAAGGGAGGTCATCGATTATCAATCAGGCAGGTCATTATCTCGCTGACTCACACACACACACACACACACACACACACACACACACACACACACACACACACACACACACACACACAATTACAAACACATTTCATTCCTCTCACTTTCTCCCTCCGTCTTCATCAGACAGCCCAACTTTTCTTTATCAGTAATCATCCCTTAAAGCTTCCTAACGTCTGCTGGTCAGACAATCGTGGTAATCAGGACGGATCTGCACGCCGTTTGTTGTGAAGTGTGTGTTTGTGTGTGTGTTGTGTGTTTAGGTTTTCTGACAGTCTTTCGTAGAGTTCCTGGGAGAAGACATCAGTTTATTTGGCGTGGCGAGCGCCTCTTGTCTATTTAATTAGCGGCGCTGAATCTCAAGCAGGCTGCAGATCTAAAAATACAACCAAAAAAAAAAAAAAATGATGTTAAAGAGACAAGATACCATAAAAGCTGACAATTATGATAATGCAGCGGCGGTTTTGATGAAGACGTTACGGCTGATGTGTCCAACCTGAGGCCCGACGCTGCTACGGAGGAGCTTCTTTAAACCGCATTGATTTCTAAACAACACAGATGCTCCTGATTATATTTACATCTCATAACCATAAAACAAACACATTATCTGAATCTTAATTGGATGACAGTCGGAGCGTAAGAGCTGAAATCCGTTTCATCAAACGGGTCAGTCAGCCTCATCAAGTCACGCAGAGAGCCGGTTGATGCGATGACCTCTCCTAACTGTGAACGTGCTTTGATGTCCTCGAAGCTGCCGGATCACTTACAGTAAACCGTCTGAAGTGCTGCAAAAAAGGGGTGGGGTCACGGATGAACTTGTCTAGGGTGATCCGGTCAACACCTTCTGAGGTATTACATGTATTTTTACTGCTCGAACTGTCGAGAAACTAATTCTCAGAAGAGATGGTTACGTCGCCATCTTTGTTTCTGGTTTATCTTTGCACCTAGAACACGAGGGGGTGGAGCTAAGTACAACCAAACACTGAATTACACATCTTTAGTCGACCACAAAGGTTACAGTTAACTTTCAGGAACTAAATAACACACCGTGAAAGGGTTAAAGGTCGAAAGGAATACATGGACAACCCTGTCAATCAGCAGGTAAGCCCCGCCCCCTAAAGCATCCCCTGCTTCCTGGTCTGGTGGACTCTAAATGGACCTGTCAATCAGCAGGTAAGCCCCGCCCCCTAAAGCATCCCCTTCTTTCTGAAGCTGCATGTGCCGGATATGTAAATAAGCGTGTTTCAAATCATTGGATGCAGGTTAAAGGTCAGATA
>NC_139926.1:25104397-25111897 GCF_963514095.1 Eutrigla gurnardus
GAAAATGGATTCAGCGTGGAAGACTTAACATGCATGTCGTACAGGAATCCTTCATATTTAGGACGGATCTCATTTCTCCAAACCTCCGTCAAGCCTCCCCCCGAGTGGGGATTTGTCTAAGATTAATAGTTTTATGATTTATCGGCTGGCAGTGTGTGAGCAGCGCTGCACCTTCCAGAACAGCCAGATATACAATTATCCGCCCGCTCTTGCCCTATATGAATGCCATTTTCCCCGGCATCCCCTCCTAAAAAGAGACACGGGCCATTTGTCTCCCTCGCTGCCTCCTCACCCGGCCCGGTAATAAGCCATCTGCTGGATCCCAACATGAAAGATTAAAATGATATACAGTATGAAAGCTCTCTATTCAGTTGCTAATGTCCGAGATTCGGGGGACGCAGAGGCCAAAGCTGTCATCTCTCTCAGGGAAGAGGTAATTATCACTCTTCCTCCGAGCCGCTACCTCTGCCTCGGCTTCACGCTGGACCCCCGGCCCCCCGCGCCGGCTGCCACCGGCCCAAACCTCATTTAGTAAGCCGGAACAATGCACCGACCAAATGTCTGGCTAATCCCCACAATCCTTTGTATTCATCGAGGGCCGGTCGCACGGCGGCCCGAGGAGAGAGGGCCCTGCTGATTGTGTGTGTGTGTGTGTGTGTGTGTGTGTGTGTGTGTGTGTGTGTGTGTGTTTTAAGGGCAGGGGGTCAACTTCAAGCCTGCAGTGCTACAGGCGAGGCGGGTGATTATTTCACTCACTGTCATTAAGTCTTCGTCGGTGTGTGTGTGTGTGTGTGTGTGTGTGTGTGTGTGTGTGTGTGTGTGTGTGTGTGTGAGTGTGTGTGTGTGTGTGTGTGAGTGTGTGTGTGTGTGTGTGTGTGTGTGAGTGTGTGTGTGTGTGTGTGTGAGTGTGTGTGTGTGTGTGGGTTAAGGGGGGTATCCCTTGTAAATAAATGGAAGATTAGAGAGAGACACATTTGCTGTGTGAGTTTTGATCTACATCTGAGAAAAAATGGAGCCAAAAGAGGAAACAAGTTAAATTGGCGAGTTTTTCCGCAGGATCGGGATTGTGTTTCTTTTTTTTTTGTGTTTAGGAGAGGAGGTGGGAGGGGCTAAACACGGCTGAAATAACCACCACTGCTGCTTTTGTACATGTTGTGGAAGTCTTATGTGGAAGATGTTATGAGTTGGTAACATCATCCGCAGGTACTCTGTGAAAGACACACATCGGCTGGTTTACTACAGCGGTGTGAGCCCAAAACAAACTGTTTCCTTGTGATTTAAACTTATAAAAAGGAAGCCGAAGAAACTACTTAATGAGGAGAATTTGTTAAAGGTCTAAAGTCATGGTCTGTTAGGTCTGTCTGCAAGACGACAAGCAAACAACTTTTAAAATGCTTGTTTTCTGAATGGAGTCTGGCTCTATCGGAGGTAGTGTGAGCTTCTATCGTAGAGTTCTGGGAGAGACAGATAAATAAAAGATATTGTAGCGGCCTGGGCGTTTGGTTTGAACTCACCTATGAGGACAGACAAACACAGGACTTTCAACCAGGAGACGGCTGTTCATGTCCCAGAGGGACACATGTTTTCTGCACTTATGTTTTTACGTTTTACTCAGTTTCCGTCCTAATTTTAAGCCCAACCATGATGGCCTAAAAATGATGAATTCAATGAGAAGAAAACCCCTAAAATGACTCTTTCCTGCAACTCAGTTATTTATTAATTAACTTCTTCATTATTTTCATGAGAAATAGATCAATCAGGTTCAAATGTAAATAAAAGTAAAAAACAGTCTGACCAACTTATCCAAATATATTTAGGTTTCAATTTTGTAAAACAGAGAAAAGCAAATGTTTAAAAAAATCTCACCATGTCAGTCATCTGATGATGGTTTTGTATTTAAGTCAAGGAGACTTCTCCTCTCCTGTCCTCCTTCCCTCTCTGTTTTTTTTTGTAGTTTTAGCAGAGAGTCACTTTCGGGTCCCCGGCCTCGGCGGCGGCGGCGGCGGCGAGGGGCCCTCAGCGTGTCGCTGTGCCGGGTGAGGAGATCCAGCAGAGCTCCTCCTGTTAGGTGAGCCCGACTGTCTTCCCATCAAACACAACTCCTCTTCCATCTTCTCCCCCATCTGGACCTCCCCCCCCTCCCCCCTCCCTCCTATTCATCCTTCCTTCTCACAGTCAGAGAAGGAGACTCATTCTCCTTTTCGTAATACAAGCCTCAATTATGCATAAACTCGTCAGTTCGGCCGTTCAAAGAGGACTGACATGGAATCCAGTGGAGAGGGCTGTCTGAAGATATATCTGCGGCGGTGACAACGGGGAGCTTAATGCGTGTCATAGTGACTGTCCCGTCTCTCACTCCCACTCCCGCGTGACCCATCACATGGTTAAACACGTCTGATAGAACTTCTGAGATGCCACAACACCCACCCTCCATGTCTATATATGTGTGTGTCTATATTTCTACATCTGCTCCGTTTCCTCACCTCACATTTCTGCAGTCAACGTTCTCCGAAAAGCTGCCGATCAAAAGCTTTATGTTGTTTGAATCGTTACGAGCTTTGTTGCATTTCCATCTTTCCCCCTCCAAGTGTCTAAATGAGATATTGTAAAAGAGAGAGAGAGAGAGAGAGACCACCCCAGCCTCTCTCTACCTTCCCCTCTCTATTTTCTTTCATCCGAGTCCAACTGTACCTTCTCTGGTGAGACGACATGAGTAAATGCTTTCTGTCAGGCCTCCTGAGTGGATTAAAGTGGCCTTCAATTACCTTCATCATTGACCTCATGAAGCTGGTTAACTGCAAAATCCTGAACCCTAAACTCTGCTCCATTGTGCGCTCTAATTCCGTCTTTGCCCACACCGGGCGACAAACACACGTGTTCACCGCGTAAAAAAAGAAAGATCTATAATGAAAAAAAAAAAAAAAAAAAAATAGGTTAGGGTGAAAATAATTCATTCTGGAAGTTTCCCCTTTCCCCCCCCTCTGATTTTTGGTTGAGATCAAAGCGTGGTTTCAGGTCTAATTAACCAAACGAATGCAGATCCCAGACCTTCTGGCTGCGGGGGTAAGGCCTTGGAGGGATCTCCTCACTGAAAATCCACATCAGATTTAAATAATTAATATGACACCTTGAGCTCCGCAGAAAGAAAAGGGGCTCCGTGTTGGAGTTTAGAACAATGTCACTGCCAAGTGTAATGCTGTTTGTCTCCATGAAAATGAGCCGGGCTGAAAGCAGCCAGTCCATTGTGCCGGATCGGGCCGGCCGCTCTCCCCTTTGTCATGCTAACGGGGGAGCTTTAAGGGCGCCGTTGGTAAAGTAAAAAGAAGGCCTGCGGGCCCCGGCGCTCCCGTTCCCGGCCCGGGCCGAGGCTGAAGCAGGCTGGGCCTGGCTCTGGGGACCTGGAGCCGGGGTCATTTTATGGTTTTTAATCCTCTTAATCCCCGTTAGAAGGGGCTTGGTGGAGACAAATCCGCTCCCAGAGGTCCTTAGGATTCAAACGCTGCGCTTGAGCAACTGTATCATTTGATAACAACAATGGTGGAGGACAGAGAGAGAAAGGGAGAGGGACAGACGGGGAAGATAGAAATCCACATTGTGATTGAGAGATATATAGATTTTCTTTATTTTATCTCTGCCCTCTGGTTATTAGCTCTCCTCCTTTCGTCTTGGTCACCTCTTTTTAGCACTTTTTCACAAGTTGTGCATCAAGGTTGGATGTGGGATGCGGCGGATCCGTGGTCTGGATCTCATGCTAATGACCCTTATGTTGCCCTGTGGTCCATTAAGGGACGCGGTGCACTTTGGGGGGTTCGCAGCGACCCCCGTTTCCAGAGCCGGGGATAATCCAGAGGGCCCTATTCAAATTAATACACTCCTGTTAACCTCATCTCAGACATAGCTCTTCATTATCACTCAATTAAAACTGCATATTTGAACAGCGCTGGGCTGGGGAGGCCTCAGACCGGGCTGAGGACCCACCAGCATGGGGGGGGGGGGGGGGGGGGCACAGTGGGACGTTAAAACACAGTTATATCGTATACGCTGATCAGAAAGGTGTGTGATTGTGACATAAAGTACCAGCTGGACTTCTGATGAATCATCACCACTTATTAGAAGGAGATTAAAGAAGGGTTTCGTGTGAATAAAAATGATTGAAAAAGTACTTTTTTTTACAGAAAAAAAAACTAACAAAAAACCAGAGTCAGTTGTTTTTTAATTGAAGGAATATGACCGTGTGGATGTTCAGAGTCACATTTGCCCCGCGGCTCACCGAGGAACCCAAACATAGTCTAGAAACTGTTTTTTTTGTGTGTTTTTTTTGTAGAGAAGAGACAATGTGAGCTTGTGGTCAGTCATTTTTTTTTTGCATGGAATGGAGCAAAGAGAGAAAATGAGCTGCAGGACGGAGCGTGACGCTGCACAGCTTTCAGATGACTGATGTTTTTGTTGTTGTTCTAACTGCATTCCTGTTCTCTGAATAAACAAACACTTCTTTTTGTTATTTAGCTGTCCTCTTCCTCACCTCCCCCAAACAGCACTCCCACCCCGGAGTGGAGTATATGGGCTGGAGCACCTTCGGCGCTGGGCCCGTGGTGTGGGAACGGGCTTAGCTGTCTGTGTTCTGCATATAGCCTGCAGCCAAAAGGCTGAGGAGGAGCGAGCAAAACAACAACCACAAGTCTGGCCTGTCTGCAGGATGCCAGGACTGCTTAGTGGTTGGCAGGCCTCCGACGCACCGGGGGTACGCGGCTGTCATTCGCTGGGAAGGAAAAAACACCCAAATTCCACAGACATCGGGATGAAAAGGGGAGAAATCACTCTCCCACTTTGCATGTAATGTTTGGATGATGATGATGATGGTAGTCTGCAGGTACTTGCTTTCGTTGGCTGAAATCTCAAGATGAATTTGAAATCTGGGACTTGAGTCGGGGGGGGAGGGGCGAGAGCAGCTGGAAGTGTTCACCTGAGCAAATGTTTTAAAGTCGAAGTGAAACGGCGTTTTTTAGCAGTGTTTATCTTCCGTATGTCGATGTGTTTCCCGGTGGTAAGGAGGCGGGACGTAACAACCTCACCCTCTAGATCTGTGATGTCATAGGTGCTGATTGGTGGATGGGTGGTTTGATATTTATGGAGTCATGAAACTCTGGATTAATGATATAAAAATACAAAGAAATAGATTTTTCTTTATTCCCCCCGGTATATTAAATATGACGAGGATGTAACCTACGAGCCAGAAGGCTTTAAGCCAATCGTGTGGCCGTCGTGTTGCCTTCAGGCCCCCAGAATCCACTGATTGGTTGGCTGGTTGCCAAGTGAAGCATTCAGGCGTTCCCTATCGACTTGTAGAGGAAAGAAATATCACGTTATTATGTCATATTGACCAGGTGTTTGCCCTCAAATGGTCAATTACTTTTGATCTTTTGGCTCCATATTTATGGAGGACACGGACACAGGTCTCCTGGGTGAAAGTCCTGTGTGGGTGTTTTGTTTGGGCTTCAAACTACGTCATCAAGCTCTAGCAGCGTTTTCTCAATAACAGAGGTGTCAAAATGTACTATACTCAAGTACAAGTACACAAAAAGAGAAGTAGAAGTACTGATTCAAATTCTTTACTCAGTGAAAGTGATCACTATGTTTTCTACATTTCTACTACGTGATATTAATAATAAAGAATAATCCCCTCAAACGCATGTAAACTAATGTAACAGCCTGTTTTGAAAATGTGAGGAATGGATAGTACAGATACTTTTACAGTTACAAAGTATTTGTACTTCCTGTCTGTCTTATTGTGATGCGTTTAAATTTCCGCCACTTAAAAGCTTGTTGCGTCCTGTATGGAAGGTAAATGGTGCCCTCTGATTGGTCCTGCTTCCCTGCCTATGTTTATATATCTGTCATGTCTTTGTTGGAGGATCCTGTTAGTATTAATAAAACCAGAGATGTCAGAAGAATGATCCAGCATCCCACACACACATCTCCCAAATTTAAAAAAGGCGAAGCGGCGAGTAATTATTGCCGGTAGCACGGCGGTCTCTCAGAAACGCCGGCGCTAATGAAATGAATTCCCAGCGTCTGCAGAGTTCACAGTGCGGGTTTGACCCTGTTGTCCTCTCCGCGGCACACAGCTAAAAACTAGAAAGACCATTAGGAAGCACCAGATTGCCGTTTCCATCTGGTCCGAGTTTTGCGGCTCGCGACGCAGGAAGAAACGCGCGAACATCTTTTTTCGTAATTGCGCCGACGACACCACCGCTCTCGCCCGCGCACGCATTGTTTCACACTGTGACACTGTTTTTTCTTCTTTTGTCAGGAGTCCATAACTCCATATTATTTGATCAGGAGGCTGCGTTCGCCACCCTCATGTTTTCTACAACCTTTGAGAAAGACAAAACACGGGCGAGAGAGAAACCTGTGTAATGAGCATGAGCGTGCACGCTCGCGTGTTCGAATCCGAGTTCATTTCAAACACTTGGAGTGCAGCTGAGAGTGAAAACACCGCGTGTGTGTGTGTGTGTGTATTGATGTGTGTTTCCATGTGCGTTGACAGCCTTTGAGCCAGTTCTCGCCTTCACTAAAAAAAGAAAAGAAAACGCTTAGGGCACAAAGCAGCTCTGCTCCCGAGCACGGGGCCTCCTGCTCTCGCTGTCTGACAGCAGCTGAAGGTAAGCACCAAAGACATCCTGACACGCCGCCGTTAAAAGCACTTTTGATGCGAGGAAAATGGACCGCTTTGCAGCGTACACATAAACAGCAACACGAATGTCAACAGAACGATGCGAGTCCGACGGGAGGCAGCAGCAACACGATGCCGGGTTCAGATGATATTACGGCGAACAAAAAAAAAAACACAAACAAAAAAAAACGCCGCCAAAGGGCCCGTTGTTTTTGCTTGTCTACCTCGATGTTCACACGCTTTTTGACTTCTTTCCTCCCGTTCAATCAGCGGTGTGATGAGTTCCAGGAGAAACACCGTGAAAGGAAGACAGCTCCGCTAGTACACTCATTTATCGGTACATTGTTAGAAGATCGGTGTGTTTTTTGGGTTCTCGTCACTAACTCAACAGAAGAGGCTTCATATCCACTCCGGTTTATATTTCCTTTCACGTGGAGGAGGAGATGAGATCTTAAAGAAGATATTTCTTGTACTTAAACCCATTAATATTATAGATTATTCACGGTGCTATTATTTAATCATTTATAACTATAATTATTGTATAAACAAAATAAATAATTCAGTCACGCTTTATAGAACATAAACCATTATTAACAAGATTTAGCATCTACCAACTGTCTGTCCCTCTGTCTGTCTGTCTGTCTGTCTGTCTGTCTGTCTGTCATCTGTCTGTCTGTCCGTCTCCCGTCTGTCTGTCTCCTCACTTCAGGATGTTGTCACCCATCTGTATTTACCTCCTCACCTCCTCCAGGTCTCTCCTTACCTCCTCTAGGTCTCTCCTCACCCTGCAACACCTCCCCCCATCTCTCCGTCTGTGCTGGTTTGTC
>NC_139926.1:25116897-25127544 GCF_963514095.1 Eutrigla gurnardus
CTGTTTGCTTTTTTGTAGGACTATGGGGATCAAACCAAAAACATGAACATGTGTTTGTCACTTCTGGGCTCCTGTAGAAACACGACCTCCTTCTAAGGTAACGGAAACAGCTCTTATTTTCAGGTGATTATACACAAATAAACGTAATATTATATTCCATGTTCTGATGCCAGACTATTTCATGGCTTGGTGCAGCGACTTCATGGAGTCTTGTCATCACCGTGAGGTTGTCAAGCAACCATCAGTGTGGCTCCGCCCCAAGAAATAGTCCCACTCTAAAGCCCCTCGTAAAATCACGATGTGCGACCCGGCTCTCTCTCAACTCAATATTGTCACATTGTAATATTTTTGTTGTTAGTTTGGACACAAATCTGAGGAATGTCATAAAAAAATACGTAAATTAGGTCACCAAGAAAAGGTGCTTTGTCCTGACATCACGTAACATCCCGTGAAGTTTTAAAACTGATGCTAGTTGTTTACGTTATTTTTGTACAAACTCCTCCTGATTTTATTCTTTCCGTTACACTAAGCTAACTGGCTACTTGAAGAAGCTTGTTGTATTTAATTTCCGAGCGTGAGAGTGATGTCATGATGTCAGATTTGCACTGTTGCTTTAAGCCTAATTAACGTAGCTTAGTTCACATCATGACTATTACTTACGTACGTTCGTCCACGTCGTCCCGTGGGGGGAAAATAGCATCCAAACATATTTACTCTCTTACTGCGATACGCGTGAACAAAACTAAAATCTCTTTAATGCACCGTTACCTCCGAGATCACTGCATTTGTCATGGAGCAACATGGGTGTGTGTGTGTGTGTGTGTGTGTGTGTGTGTGTTGCTTGCTGGTGCAGTGAAGCATTGTAGAGGCGTGTGTCTATCTTCGTGTTAAATGGGTTTTCTATTGCTGATCTGCTCATGCTCAATTACCCAAACTCTCCCAGGGGGCTTAGGGTAGGTAAACACACATCAGCTGGGCCTGATTTATTTCACCTTCCCGCAGCAGCAGCAGCAGCAGCAACAGTAGTAGTAGCAGCAACAGCAGCAGTAGTAGCAGTAGCAGCAGCACCAGTAGCAGCAGTAGTAGTAGAAGCAGTAGCAGCAGTAGAAGCAGCAGCAGCAGTAGTAGTAGTAGCAGCAGCACCAGTAGCAGCAGTAGTAGTAGTAGTAGCAGCAGTAGTAGTAGTAGTAACAACAGCAGCAGCAGTAGTAGTAGCAGCAGCAGCAGTAGTAGTAGCAGTAGTAGCAGCAGCAGCAGCAGCAGCAGTAGCAGTAGTAGTAGTAGTAGTAGTAGCAGCAGCAGCAGTAGCAGCAGCAGTAGTAGTAGTAGTAGCAGCAGCAGCAGTAGTAGTAGCAGCAGCAGCAGTAGTAGTAGCAGTAGTAGCAGCACCAGTAGCAGCAGTAGTAGTAGTAGTAGCAGCAGTAGTAGTAGTAGTAACAACAGCAGCAGCAGTAGTAGTAGCAGCAGCAGCAGCAGCAGTAGTAGTAGCAGTAGCAGCAGCAGCAGCAGTAGTAGCAGTAGTAGTAGTAGTAGTAGTAGCAGCAGCAGCAGTAGCAGCAGCAGTAGTAGTAGTAGTAGTAGCAGCAGCAGCAGTAGTAGTAGCAGCAGCAGCAGTAGTAGTAGCAGTAGTAGCAGCAGCAGTAGTAGTAGTAGTAGTAGCAGCAGCAGCAGCAGCAGTAGTAGTAGTAGCAACAGCAGCAGCAGTAGTAGTAGTAGCAGCAGCAGCAGTAGTAGTAGCAGTAGTAGCAGCAGTAGTAGTAGTAGTAGTAGTAGCAGCAGCAGCAGCAGCAGTAGTAGTAGCAGTAGTAGTAGTAGTAGCAGCAGTAGTAGCAGCAGCAGCAGCAGTAGTAGTAGTAGTAGCAGCAGCAGCAGCAGCAGCAGTAGTAGTAGCAGTAGTAGTAGTAGTAGTAGCAGCAGTAGTAGCAGCAGCAGCAGCAGCAGTAGTAGTAGCAGCAGCAGTAGCAGCAGCAGTAGTAGTAGCTCCAGCAGCAGCAGTAGTAGTAGTAGTAGTAGCAGCAGCAGCAGTAGCAGCAGCAGTAGTAGTAGTAGTAGCAGCAGCAGTAGCAGCAGCAGTAGTAGTAGCTCCAGCAGCAGCAGTAGTTCCAGTAGTAGCAGCAACAGCAGCAGCAGTAGTATTAGTTGTATCAACAGCAGTAATAGTAGTAGCAGCAGCAGTAATAGTAGTAGCAGCAGCAGTAGTAGCAGCAGTAATAGTAGTAGTAGCAGCAGTAGTAGTAGTGATAGCAGCAGCAGCAGCCACTCACGCTTCTTTACACAGACACACTCAAACGATTTACTCACGGAGGCGTTTACGAAGTGTCGGTTGCAGAGGTTTACGTGGACGAAACATCTCAAGCACCCTGTTGAAAAAAAACAAAAAAAGGACCTTAAACCCAGAAGATCAAACGGCTGGTTGTCATGAGACAGTAATACTGCTTACACAGCTAACGGATGAGAGAGCCACGGTGTCTTTGTTACCATGCCAAGGCCCGGCATCCCCTAAAGCCTCCTTCCTTCCTTCCTCCCTCCCTCTCTCTCTTCCTTTTCACCCAGCAGAAACCCACCTCCACCCACCTCACCGTCCCCTCACGGCCTGATTGATTCTCATGAATAGGCTGTCGATCGGGGGAGCCTGACCCCATTAGACCCCTGTTAGATCCTATCTAAAGCCGTGTCGTGGAGCCGGTGTCAACGCTAATCACATGGCTAAAGCTAAAAGATGGAGGGAGAAGCCGGAGAGGAGAGAGAGGAGATCGGCCTGGTGGTCAGCCTGCTTGTTTAATGATGAAAACCCCCGGGGTGGATTTTGGTGTTTTGGAGGCCTTAGGCAAATTACGTATGTAATGGATTCTCCAACCCTCCATTTTCACCACCGTTTGTCTCAACAAGACATTAAAAATATATGAAACCGTAGAGGCCGACTGGTGGAAGAAGTCCGAAAACATCACCATGTAGCTCATCAGCTATCGGCCTGCTGACGGATAAACCTCTGGGGACAAAGATCTTCATTTCCGTGGCTCAGGTTCAGGTGATATCCGTGCCAAGACTTTACCTTTTTCCTCATCATCGTCGGAAAGACACCCATTGGGTTCTTTTTTGTTCACACGGACTGTTTACCTGCATTCATCCAAATCCTGCTCAAACGTGACTGGCCGATTCTCGGACTACAAACGGAAACAAGAAGTCTTCCGATGCCAAAATATTGTCCCGTTGCCTACAGATGTATTAATGCAGCGTCTGTTGATAGAGATGACATGATGGAGCCCTCTATCTGTATCGTTGTCACTTTAAAGCTTTCTTACTTTTACTGCCATAATTGCAATTCACGATATCCAGATAATAATTCAAATATGGTTTAAACTCTTAAAATCGTTTACATTTTGTTGAGAAAGAAAGATTATTTATTGCGCCACAGATAAGACACACACAAGATGAATCATAAGGATAATACATTTTAAAAAATCTATTTTTGTATTTCATATTTTTTTTAAATCAGGCTTTATTTTTCACTTCTCTACCATAATCGTGAGCTAGATTAGATCATTTTTCCGATTATCCCGATAACGCAAAATCCGTCCCATCCCTAGCCGTGACATCACAGTACGTTTTTGTCTTTTTATGAGGCGACCTTGGGTTGACTTGTGGTGAAGCGTGAGGTCACCGTTGCCGTCACGATTCACCCAAAAACAACAATAAAAGAGGCGGAGCCTAATGTGGGATTCTCCTCCCCTTCTCTCGCCCATCTGTCCTCCTCCTCCTCCTCCTCTCTCTCCCGCCACTTTCAAGCTGTCCCGGCCGATTGTTTTGTGTCTTCATCGCGTCGCTGTCTGCCGAGGAGACGGGACCGTAACATCAGCGTTCGGCGGCGCTCCCTGTTCCTCTGGTGCGAGGCTGCGATGACAACGTCTGCCATGTTTCACTCTGATCTCTCCATCAGTGTGAATAAGTGTAGCGCCGCCGCCGCCTCCGACTGTCACTCACTCCTCTGGGGAGACGCTCGCACACCGCCGCTTATTATCTCCGCCAAGATGGACGCCTTCAAACACACACACACACACACATATTGTGTGTCACTTAAACACACTCTGCATCCAAAGTTCTTTCGTAGAAACTGGTGTGAATTTGTGTGTTTTTAAAAAAGAAATTTGCAGGTCAAGCATGAAAATTTGTGCACGTTTCATTGAGTGTGCACGTGCAACTAGTCCATGGCCGTGTTGTGTAGCTGTGATTGTGCGTCGGTGTGTGAGAGTGACCTGCAGTGGAACAAACGGACTACCTTCGTTAGATCCCTCCGTCTTTCGTGTCACATCAAAACACCTCATTATCTCCTCCTCTGTCATTGGATTTTCTTTTTTTTCTTTTGCTATTAACCTACTCAATATGCTCTCTCTCTCTCTCTCTCTCTCTCTCTCTCTCTCTCTCTCTCTCTCTCTCTCTCTCTCTCTCTCTCTCTCTCTCTCTCTCTTGACAGTGTTGGGTAACAATTTCAGAAACCGGTATTTAAATAACAGATGTCTCGTCCAGGAGAAGAAAGTTGTCGCTGTACTCAACGCTGCAATTCCTTTTTTTTCTAGATATAATATATCAGGTGAAGAAGGCCTCTTCAGTGTGTGTGGCTTTAACCATCCTCATCAAGACTTTTTTTTGTCTCGGGGTAAAAAAATGCACGTTTGTTTTTCTAAACTTAAAGGTTAAATCACAGTCAAGTCTGTGAAAAAACTCAGTAAAGTTTACACGATGTTACACATCTAAAAAAAACAAACACTTTTGGTCCACTGGAGGAAAAAACAACGGAGCCGAGAGTGGGGGGCAGTATTCTGAGAAAAAAAGTAGCGAATATGCGAGTTTATTACAATACTAACAATCAGGCATTATGCTAGCTAACTCCCCATGAATGTACGCATTTATTTTTCTCATTAATGTTGGTTATTTGTTGTTTTTCATTCATATGAGGCCAAATTGTCATCTAATGGGTGTTTTATTGATCGGAGCGGTCAGGCTAAGATGCTAGCGGTAGTTTTCCACTTGTCATAGCCGACGTGAACAAGTTGCATGACGTTTGCCGTTGCTATGACAACAATTGAAAGAAACAATAACCATCAGTAGCCATCACCCTTAAGGAGCTTAACAAGGCGTTGTCACGTGTTGTGATATATTAGTTAGAAAAATAAATGCGTACATTCATGGGAAGTTATTTGAAGTTAAATCTGACACTTTCTAAACTCGAAAATGTTGCCTTTTTTTGTTTTTTGCCTACGCTAATACGCTGTTGTACATTTCTCATTAGTGATGTCAGAAGGGCGGAAATGAATAACTTTGCATTTCCAACGGTCGTTTATAGCAAATAGAAGGATTTCTAATGACTTCCCCGTATGGATGTATCTGTTGCTGGAGGCGATCTCACTAGTTCTTGATTTACAGACGTCTCTGTGTTGGGACGTGCGTGGCATCACGTCTACGGAGGAGCGTACACGCTACCGCGAAGGCCCCCCGGCCATCTTAATTACAACGCAGGTCGTACAGGAAGTACAAGAAATGACTCGAAATAGGAAGTTCATATTACCGTGAGAAGCCCATGGCTGTGTCAGCGGTGATCACTCTCTCCTCATTAGTGTGTGTGTTGTTTCACCTCATTGAAACACACACACACACACACACACACACACACACACACACACACACACACACACACACACACACACACACACACACACCTGTAGATTGGACTCCAGGTGTCCGGGAGAACGGATCACTTTCTTTCTTTCTCTATGCTTCATTTCAAGTCCCAGCTGGGTTTAAAAGGAAGTCCATGCAGCCGGGACTTCCTGTCCAAGGATTTGTGTGCGTGTGTGTGTGTGTGTGTGTGTGTGTGTAAACATGCCTGTGCAGTATCAGTGTGTATAAGGATGTATCTAGATGGATGTTGATACAAGACAGACAGACAGTTTTCTTCCCTCTCACATCTTTTTTTGACGGTGGCTGAAGGGTGACACTCCTCCTCCTCCTCCTCTTCCTCCTCACATGGAAGCCTTCTCCTCTCCCTATATATATGAAAGAGCGTTGCGGTCGGGGGCGCAGGGGAAGGTGATAACCCTTTTGTTTAGCGTGAGCTCCATCACAGGCTCTGTCAAGGCCCCAAACAGACGAGCAGACAGAGCCGTGACGGGCGCCGCTAATCTGACAGCTCCTCCCGCATCACAAAGCAAAGAGCAGCCATCACATCAAAGCGGCCGCGAGGAGGAAGAAGAGGCGCCGGCGGTGAGGAGATTGACGCCCGCTTCCCTTTTTTTTTTGCTCTGCCACTTCCTTCCCTGGTATCTTCATAGCGCCTCTGACACGCCGCACGCCAGGAGCCCTTCAGAGGAAGCATCCAGGTGGCGAAGCCCCCCCGCTCCAGGGTTGAGGGACTCCCCTCTGGCGGAGTGGTGAGTGTGGGTAACCTTCCTGGGAGGATGAGCCTGTGATGCACTGAGAGTACATGACAGGCTGTTTAAGTGGATTTGTGTTCATGTGTTTGTGTTGTTGACGGCGGTGATGGGGGGGGGGGGTCAGCGTGACTTTTCTCTCTGAACGGCTTCTTCAACTATGAAGGAAGAGACGTTTCATTAAACTGTTGCTCTGATGTCAACATGTTGGTACAGTTCATCACTATCAATCCATTTTTGAGATAAAAATCCATAAATTCATACTTCTTGTGTGGGGATTGAACCGGTGACCTTTCTGGTCATGACCTTTCTTCCTCACGCTTTTTGAGAGGTCAAATAGGCAACATGTTCTCCTTCCATGTCGTCACATAGCGATGCTTCATCAGGTGTCATCTTTAAATACACCTGGCCGCCCAGCGAGTCACATTGTCAGGTGAATTCACTGGTCCTCAAAAAGTCCTGAACTAACCTTTTTGTAATCATGCAGAACATTTTTTATTTTGCAAATATTTGCAAATGCGTCAATGAATATGAAGCAGGTGGCAACTTCCATTTCTCAAAAATGAAGCCAACCCCGAAGTGCCTTAAAGCTGCATCCTCTCTACTTGCCACCAGGGGGCGAGTCCTCTCTGGTTATATAGAAGTCTATGAGAAAATGGTCCTACTTCTCTCTGCTGGCCACCAGGGGGCGACTCCTCTCTGGTTGTATAGAAGTCTATGAGAAAATGGTCCTACTTCTCTCTTGATGTATTATCTCAGTAAACATTGTAAACATGAGTTTATGTCTCAATCTCTAGTTTCAAGTCTTCTTCAATCCAGCATGATGTTCATTTAGTACATTATGGTCCATTTAGAGTCCACCAGACCAGAAAGCAGGGGATGCTTTAGGGGGCGGGGCTTACCCCGGCCGCCCGTCGCTCCTTCTGCAGTCCAAATATGGTCATGTCCCTTCTCTGGTTGCTAAAATTCCAAGATGCCGACGACCAATAAGTGACGTCACCATGACGATATTCACTTCTTAGGAAGTGAATTTTAAACTAGTGTTCAATCAAACAGTTTTGAGAACATACAAGTTTCTTTTGTATGAATGCATCCGTTCCCTAATTAGATTTGACACATTTCCACATCGTCGTTCTCATCTCCTGTAGATGAATCCCACAAGACTTTTGACCCAATCAAACACATTTAAAGTCCTGTATCCACTTTCAATCAGTCCAAATAAATCCCAAACAATCTTACAACTTCTTCGGTTGCACAGTGAGGACTCTGAGAGTTAGTGAGGGTGGGGGGGGTCACACACACCAGTTATGTGGGTCACATGTGCTCTTCCTCATCCAGATGGTTCTCCAGATGCAGAGCTGCCAGTCATCTGACAGAACACACAGCCGTACCTGCATACAAAAACACCACGCATTAAAAACACCTTCATCAAAGAATCACCACGGTAACCAACTCATTCAGCAGAAAGCCGCTTGGCCTGCTAGCCAAGCGGCTTTTAGGGATGCCCGGGAAAAAAGCCTGAAACACCTTGCAAAGAGAGCCTTTTTGTTAATTTTCTCTCCTTCAGTAACGGAGTGAGTTTTTGCGGCCGCGATGAGGTAACGCTCCGAAGTGCCCCGAGTCCATCTAATAATGTAAAACAACACTAATTTGAGAGAGCCGCTTCATCTCTGCATGTTAATCAATAAACTCATTACCTGCGGTGCTTAGTGAAGGATTCCCTGATGCCTGCTCACTGATGTAGACAGAGAGGGGAAAAAAGGAAAAGAGTGAGGGAAGGGGAGATGGAGATGAGGGGGAGAGGTTGATTATAATTACAGATTTTAGCAGCCTGTGCCTTAGCATAACCCGCTCATTACAGTGTGTGTGTGTGTGTGTGTGTGTGTGTGTGTGTGTCGGCCTCACACTTTCAACACAGCCACAGAGCTCCCCAAGCTCCCCCCCCCCCCCTCCCTCTGCACATCGCCAGGAAACAGCCCAACACAAGTGGCCCATTTTTAAATATAAACACACAAAAAAAGAAAACCTGTTATTTCAATTGACCTCCGTCACGTCGAGCTGTCAATGATCTCAGCTCTGTACTCTTAAGGTCGTTTTCTCCTTCTCTTTTTCTCCGAGGCAGGCTGCACGGTATAATGAACTTTTCTTTTTTTTCATGGGGGGAGAACGAGAATGATATGCCAGGCCATTTAGCCTCGCAGTGTTTCTGGTGGAGGTGAGACAGCCAGCAGCATTTATGGAAATGGACAGAGCTGAGGGAGGCACTGTGGCTGCTGCTGCTGTTCCCTCCACCCCCCACCACCACCCCACCCGCCCATAAAACCTCCCAACAGCAGGGAATTAGAGACTACATTTGCTATTCCTTTGTTACAAGAAAACTTTCATTTCTATCCTCACCTGGTTTCTTCTTTCGTCATTAAATGCGATCTTAGCCCCTTATTTTGCTTACGTTCTAAAAAATAAAGAAGATGACAACACACTTCCTGTTCCTGTCACGTTGGCGGGCCGTTGATGATGTTTGTCAGCGTCGTCGGGCGTCCCCCCGGCTCGTGATGAGAAGGTGTTTGATTGACTGAGCCGTCCGCCGTCACTGTACACATCCATTAGCATAAGATGTCTATCCTCCAAACTCAGTACTTATGAACATAAAAAAGAACTGTATTTATTTATTTTTTTAGTCGTTGGACGTGTGCCTTCACTCTGAATGTTCCTCCCCGGGACAGGTGGCGTCATTGAAGTCAGGTGATTAGAAAGTGTAACGTCACAATCGCTTCTCCAAGCCGTAGTAACACATTTAAAGCTCCTTTTTTTGTTTACCGGCTGTCAAACGCGTGAATAAACGGCGAGGTAAACGGAGGTAATGGAAACCTATATCTTGCTTTGAGCCTCTTTTTTCCCGGTCGTCTCATTCCGGAGGCCATTAATATTCCGTTTAATGGCGGCTAAATGCCGCTAAGTGTTTTTAACACTGGGAGACGAGTCTCTCTCTCTGTTTGTTGCTGCCAGAACATCCACAACATCGGGGTCGATGGATGCCGAGGCCGTAAAGTGACTTTGACAGCCAGTTTACAGTCGGTTTACACGCCTCAGCTTTTTTTTCTTCTTCCGTAAAGCTGCATTACGTCTTCGGAGCAGCCGGATCCAAATTCACTCAGCTGCAGCGTCGTGTTCGGTTGAGCCGAGTCGGATGATTTACGATCTTATACCGAGAAACACTCGTGAAGAAGGATGGCTGTAGATTTAACGAGCAAACGGAAACAAAATGAAACAAATATGTTTGCGTTTATCATACTTTGCTTAACACTTGAACATTGGTTTATACATGAAGTTGTTATAATCTGCAAATGTCTTTTAAAGGCCAAACAAATTATATTATTATTATAATAAGTTATTAATTTCTGGGTGATTGGGACACATTGTGATAATTGCACCTGGTCAAAAGTGATTAGTGATGCATTTAAATAGGAATAAACTACAGGATTGAGTCTGAAAATGAAATCCTACAACTTTATGGGGAACAGTGTAAAAGGGAAGTTCCTCTTCTCTAACACGCCGACTTCTACTCTCTTCTTTTGGCTTCGTGATCTTTGCACCAAACCTGATCAGTTTTTAATTCCATTGAAAAAAAGAGACTTTTATTACCAAATACATGAAATTCAACCTCTGCACTGGATCCGTCCTTTAGGAGCGGTGGGTTTCTGGAAGGGTTCAGGGTCTCGAAAACAGGAGGTGCCGGAGGATGCTACGGATTTTTCTCTGGAGCTGGTGGAGACCAAAACTGAACTAAAAGGTGAGTACTGGATTCGTGAAACGTACTCAAGTTCATCAGGTGAGTACGTTACAATACAACGAAACTTCATGGATGGATGGATGGATGGATGGTTGGATGGATGGTTGGATGGATGGATGGATTGATGGGACTTTTTCCCAGGAGGCAGCAGAAGAATGTGGTTTAGAAACGACAAAAGCGGTTAAAACACTACCATGTTTGTAAACGCGTACATCGCGTACAACATTTAATTCTGATGGGTTGAAATGAATGTCGATCAATCAAAGTGTCCGTGGGCAGATATCAAACATTCAGTTATTTGGTGAAAGTTGAGCTGAAATGAACAATTACTTTTTAATTTAAGTTCTTCGTTTTCGAAAAAACAAAACCAGCATTCACTTCTGCATAAAACATGACATCTGCTGGTTTAAATATTTATTTTGAAAGAACACC